>NW_020172780.1:0-22643 GCF_003031525.2 Neophocaena asiaeorientalis asiaeorientalis | reverse complement strand
ATATGGACTAAATGCATTTCAAAGGGTTCAGTGCAAGTTCTTTCCAATCCTGACATTGCCCAAATATCCTGAACCCTCACTGGCAGGTGACCACAAATGGACTCATATGCACATGAACACTGGGATGCCACTGGCTGGAGCCAGGACCCTGCACAGGAACTCCCTTCCCAAGATGATCTTGGGAGGCCTCAGGAAAGTGTCCTCCTAGCATCCACACCTGTCTAGGCATTGTCTCACTCCCTGCCTCTGGCCATCCCTCTGGCTGGAGCTCTACCACTGAGGTACCACCACACGCAGCTCTGTGTCCACCAACATCAGCCCTTAAAAGCCCAGCAGTCTCTGGAAAGGGGTAAGACAAATATTCCCTCACATGGTGGCAAACTCGGCTATGGAGTCTCAGGCAAGGTTGCTCAGGCCCCTGGATGTCAGTGACTCTCCACAGGATCAGGGGTGCTCAAGCAGGTCAGCTGGACTAGTAGCCACTCCACTGGTCCTAAGCTCCTATTTTCCTCCCAAACACAGGCTGGCTGGGCCCTGGGGTCCTCACCTTCATACACCATATTGCTGGAGTTAGGTGATTCTCTGCCCCTCCTGGATGTTCTCACACCTCTAACCAAGGGATTCCAACACAGACCTCATCCACACAACAGATGGACCTAATTTCAGCTCCAGCCTAGCCAGTTTCCCTATGAACTGAAAACAACCTAGTTCTCAGTATTATCCTGGTTTAGCTGCTTTTTAAAGATAAACTGAAACCTAGTAGGGTTAAGTAGCTTTTCAGAGATGACAGAGGTGGGAAGTAGTAGGAACAGGAATTCAAACCTTGATCTCTCTTGAGAGAACTTGAACATCTTTGTTCTTCCTACTCCTGCAGGCTGTGCTCTTTTGCCTGTTACTCTCTCTGACCTCTCCTCAGATACGTGGGAAAGGCTTACTCCAACCTGCCCCCAGAGCAAGCCCCAGAGACCCACTGCTGAATAGGGAGACTAAGGTAGAGGTGGAGGGAAAGGGCTGAGCAGAGGACAGGAGGAGCCAGGGAGCCTGGGAGTAGGGCCTGGAGGATCACTGAAGTCATTGGCAGAGAGAGGGACTTGAAAGGTCTGTCATCAGGGACACCCTGCCCTCCCAAATGGTGCACTGGCATGGGCTACTGGTGCTCACTGCCAAAGTTAAGCACAGACAAGCTGCAGAGGTGAGAAGAAACTAACAAAAATCCACTAGAGGGTTCCAGTTTCCAGTCTGGGATATAAGGAGCTTGGAAGTCATCACTCCCATCCTCAAAACAAGGAAACTTGAACACACTGAAAAGTCAACAACTTTTCTTAGACTAATCAGGGAATTTAGGTAACAGGGCAAACCACTGCTCTGAAAATTGGCAAAACAGGCAGATACACAGAGTCACAGCTTACGTGAGTGAAGCCCAGGAGTGGAAGCTAGTTGCCAGAGCCAGTAGTGGTGCAGGAGAACTTACATTTTAATTGATGAAGTGCTGGAAGCTTGACGTAAATGAGCTTGAGAGTTAAAACTCCAGGGGAGTCCAGTTGCAGGGAGGCCCCACACTTTCATGATTTTTCCTTCAGGAGCCTTATTAGGTTCTCAAAGCACAGATCAGAGAAAATCTCTTCCTGCTTCTAGTGGGGGGGGCGGGGGAATGGGTGGGGGGAGGGAGAATGTAACCATTTTGAAATATGCTCTGAGCATTCTACTCTACTTAACAAAAGCCTGCCCTCAAGAAAAACGATTTAAACAGAATGTAATCTATAGGGTTGTTTTTAATAGCCTGAGTGATTGTGGAAAAAGGGTAATCCCCAACTCCATTGCCCTCAACCGTTCCTGTCTCAACTCATGGAGGGAGTGGTACAGAGAATCAGTTGTGAAGGTCTCAGGTCCATGGACACAGGCCCACAGAGACCTAATTATAGACTACAGAATATATCCTACCCACCACAAACCTCACCACCACCTCTAATAGAGCTCCTATATAAGAGGGATTACAACTAAAGGAAACGCATACCTTAGACCTTATATAAGAAGTCTCTAGGGAAGTCCAAAAACAACAGGGGGGACAAAAACAAGGGTATGAAAAAAACTTTTATCCTCTGACACCTATAGCTATGCCAAATAGTAAGAAGAGTAACTACCAGCCAGATAAATATAAAATCTCACACTAAAGGCCTATTTACTTCAGTTTCTTTCACTTAGTCCACCACGTCCAGCTTTCGACATAAAGCTGCAAGCCATAAAAAAAGACACACACATAAAAAAACAGTTTGAAGGACAGAGCAAGCATCAGAAGCAGACTCAATTATGGCAGACATATTGGAATATTCAGACCATGAATATAAGATAACTATAATACTACAGACTCTAGTGAAAAAAGTAAGCAACATGCAAGAACATATGGGTAATATAAGCAGAGATATGAAAAAAATCTAAGAATTAAAATAAATGCTACAATGTAAATCAAATACACTTCAATTTTTTAAAACTTTTTAAAAAGTAAATGCTAAAAATAAAAAGCACTGTAACCAGAATAAAGAATTCCTCTGATAGACCTGTCTGTACACTGGACACAACCGAGAAAAGGATCCATGAGCTTGAAGATATGCCAAAGAAATTTCGAGAATGAAAAAACACAACAATGTATCCAAGAATTGTGGGATAATTATAAAAGATGTAATATATGAGTAGTGGGAATACCAGAGGAGAAAAAAAGAAAGAAAGGGCCATAAAAAATATTTGAAGTGATAATGACTGATAATTTTCCAAAGCTAATGCCAGCCATCAAACCACAGATCCAGAGATCTCAGAGAGCAATAAACAAGATAAATACCAAAACTTCTACACTTAGGCATGTCATTTTCATACTGCAAAAAAAAAAAAAAAAATCAAAGGTAAGGAGAAAATCGTGAAAGAAGCCGGGGGCGGGGGGCGGGAAACATTTTACCTGTAGAGGAGCAAGGAAAACAATTACACTGGATTTCTCTTCAGAAACTATGCAAGCAAGAAGAGAGTGGAGTAAAATATTTTATATGTTGAAATAAAGAAGCCACCACCATAGAATTCTGTATTCAGCAAAATTATCCTTCAAAAGTGGGAGAGAAATAAAGACTTTTTCAAACAAACAAAATTTAAGGGTTTTTTTTACCAGTAGTCCTGCCTTGCAAGAAGTGTTAAAAGAAGTTCTACATAGAGAAGGAAAATGATATATAACAGAAAATCAGATCAATATAAAGGAAGGAAGAATTTTGGAGAAAGAATAAGTGAAGGTAAAATACAAATGTTTATTTTTCCTATTCTTAATCAATCTAACAAACATCAGTTTGTTCAAAATAGTGATAATCACTATGTACTCAGTGACGGACTATAGCTTATGGATGAATGACAGCAATGTTATAAGGAAAAGGAGGGAAGAATTGGGAATACTCTGGTACAAAGTAGTTGCACTACCCATGAAGCAGTATAATGTTATATGAAATTGAATGTAGATTAGTTGTAAATGTATAATGCAAAATCAAGGATATCACTAAATATGTTTATATATATATATACACACACATACATACATATACACGAAATGTTGAGAGGAGAAAAAATGGAGTCATAAAATACTCAATTAAAATAAGAGAAGGGCGCTTCCCTGGTGGTGCAGTGGTTGAGAGTCTGCCTGCCGATGCGGGGGACACGGGTTCATGCCCCAGTCTGGGAGGATCCCGCATGCCGCGGAGCGGCTGGACCCATGGGCCATGGCCGCTGGGCCTGCGCGTCTGGAGCCTATGCTCCACAGCGGGAGAGGCCACAGCAGTGAGAGGCCCGCGTACCGCAAAAAATAAATAAATAAATAAGGGACCAGAGGGCAGACAGCAGAAGCAAGAAGAGCTACAATCTTGCAGTCTGTGGAACAAAAACCACATTCACAGAAAGATAGACAAGATGAAAGGGCAGAGAGCTATGTACCAGATGAAGGAACAAGATAAAACCCCAGAAAAACAACTAAATGAAGGGGAGATAGGCAATTTTCCAGAAAAATAATTCAGAATTATGGTAGGGAAGATGATCCAGGACCTCGGTAAAAGAATGGAGGCAAAGATCGAGAAGATGCAAGTAATTTTTGACAGAGACTTAGAATACACTAGAAAGAATCAATAACAGAATAACTGAGGGAGAAGAACGGATAAGTGACCTGGAAGACAGAAAGGTGGAATTCACTGCTGCGGAACAGAATAAAGAAAAAAGAATGAAAAGAAATGAAGACAGCCTAAGAGACCTTTGGGGCAACATTAAATGCAACAAGATTCGCATTATAGGGGTCCCAGAAGGAGAAGAGAGAGAGAAAGGACCCGAGAAAATATTTGAAGAGATAAGAGTCGAAAACCTCCCTAACATGGGAAAGGAAATAGCCACCCAAGTCCAGGAAGCGCAGAGAGTCCCATACAGGATAAAGCCAAAGAGAAACAGGCTGAGACACATAGTAATCAAATTGGCAAGAATTAAAGACAAAGAAAAATTATTGAAAGCTGCAAGGGAAAAACGACTAATAACATACAAGGGAAGTCCCATAAGGTTAACAGCTGATTTCTCAGCAGAATCTCAACAAGAGAGAAGGGGATGGCATGACATATATAAAGTGATGAAAGGGAAGAATTTACAACCAAGATTACTGTACCTGGCAAGGATCTCATTCAGATGCAATGGAGAAATCAAAAGCTTTACAGAAAAGCAAAAGCTAAGAGAATTCAGCACCACCAAACCAGCTCTACAGCAAATGCTAAAGGAACTTCTCTAAGTGGGAAACACAAGAGAAGAAAAGGGCCTACAAAAACAAACCAAAAACAATTAAGAAAATGGTAATAGGAACATACATATCAATAATTACCCTAAACGGGATGGGATTAAATGCTCCAACCAAAAGACACAGTATTGCTGAATGGATCCAAAAACAAGATCCATATATATGCTGTCTACAAGACACCCACTTCAGACCTAGGGACACATACAAACTGAAAGTGAGGGGATGGAATAAGATATTCCATGCAAATGAAAATCAGAAGAACGCTAGAGTAGCAATACTCACATCAGATAAAATAGACTTTAAAAACAGATTGTTACAAGAGACAAGGAAGGACACTACATAATGATAAAGGGGTCAATCCAAGAGGAAGAAATAACACTTATACATGCACCCAACAATGGAGGACATCAATACATAAGGCAATGATAACAGCTCTAAAAGAGGACATCAACACTAACAAAATAATAGTGGGGGATTCTAACACCTCACTTACACCAACAGACAGATCATGCAAAATGAAAATAAATAAGGAAACAGAAGCTTTAAATGACATAATAGACCAGATAGATTTAATTGATATTTATAGGACATTCCATCCAAAAACAACAGAATACACTTTCTTCTCAAGGGTGCACAGAACATTCTCCAGAATAGATCACATCTTGGGTCACAAATCAAGCCTCAGTAAATTTAAGAAAATTGAAATCATATCAAGCATCTTCTCTGACCACAACGCTATGAGATTAGAAATGAATTACAGGGAAAAAAACGTAAAAGACACAAACACATGGAGGCTAAACAGTACATTATTAAATAACCAAGAAATCACTGAAGAAATCAAAGAGGAAATCAAAAACTATCTAGGGACAAATGACAATGAAAACACGATGATCCAAAACCTATGGGATGCAGCAAAAGCAGTTCTAAGAGGGAAGTTTATAGCTATACAAGCCTACCTCAGGAAACAAGAAAAATCTCAAATAAACAATCTAACCTTACACCTAAAGGAACTAGAGAAAGAACAAGCAAAACCCAAAGTTAGCAGGAGGAACGAAATCATAAAGATCAAAGCAGAAATAAATGATACAGAAACAAGAGCACAGATCAAGAAAACTAGAATCAGGTTCTTTGAGAAGATAAACAAAATTGATAAACCATTAGCCAGACTCATCAAGAAGAAGAGGGAGAGAACTCAAATCAATAAAATTAGAAATGAAAAAGGAGAAGTTACAAAAGAAACCGAAGAAATACAAAGCATCCTAAGAGACTACTACAAGCTACTCTATGCCAATAAAATGGACAACCTGGAAGAAATGGACAAATTGTTAGAAAGGTACAACCTTCCAAGACTGAACCAGGAAGAAATAGAAAATATGAACAGACCAATCACAAGTAATGAAATTGAAACTGTGACTAAAAATCTTCCAACAAACAAAAGTCCAGGACCAGATGGCTTCACAGGTGAATTCTATCAAACATTTAGAAAAGAGCTAACAACCAACCTTCTCAAACTCTTCCAAAAGTTTGCAGAGGAAGGAACACTCCCAATCTCGTTCTATGAGGCCACCGTCACCCTGATACCAAAACCAGACAAAGATACTACAAAAAAAAGAAAATTACAGACCAATATCACTGATAATTATAGATGCAAAAATCCTCAACAAAATACTAGCAAACAGAATCCAACACCACATTAAAAGGATCATAGTGGGATTTATCCCAGGGACGCAAGGATTCCTTAATATACACAAATCAATCAATGTGATACACCATATTAACAAATTGAAGAATAAAAACCATATGATCAACTCAATTGATGCAGAAAAAGATTTTGACGGAATTCATCACCCATTTATGATAAAAACTCTCCAGAAAGTGGGCATAGAGGGAACCTACCTCAACATAATGAAGGCCATATATGACAAACCCACAGCAAACATCATTCTCAATGGTGAAAAACTGAAAGCATTTCCTCTAAGATCAGGAACAAGACAAGGATGTCCACTCTCACCACTATTATTCTACACAGTTTTGGAAGTCCTAGCCATGGCAATCAAAGAAGAAAAAGAAATAAAAGGAATAGAAATTGTAAAAGAAGAAGTAAAACTGTCACTCTTTGCAGATGGCATGATACTATACATAGAGAATCCTAAAGATGCCACCAGAAAACTACTAGAGCTCATCAATGAATTTGGTAAACTTTCAGGATACAAAACTAATGCACAGACATCTCTTGCATTCCTATACACTAATGAGGAAAAATCTGAAGGAGAAATTAAGGAAACACTCCCATTTACCATTGCAACAAAAAGAATAAAATACCTAGGAATAAACCTATCTAGGGAGACAAAAGTGCTGTATGCAGAAGACTATAAGACACTGATGAAAGAAATTAAAGATGATACCAAAAGATGGAAAGATATCCCATGGTCTTGGATTGGAAGAATCAATACTGTGAAAATGACTATAACACCCAAAGCAATCTACAGAATCAATGCAATCCCTATCAAATTACCAATGGCATTTTTTACAGAACTAGAACAAAAAACTTAAAATGTGTATGGAGACACAAAAGACCCCAAATAGCCAAAGCAGTCTTCAGGGATAAAACGTAGCTGGAGGAATTAGACTCCCTGACTTCAGTCTATACTACAAAACTACAGTAATCAAGACAATATGGTACAGGCACAAAAACAGAAACATAGATCAATGGAACATGCCATAAAGAGGAACGATATTGGGTCATTTGTTGAGACATGGATGGATCTAGAGACTGTCATACAGGGTAAGTAAGTCAAAAAGAGAAAAACAAATATCGTATATTAACACATATATGTGGAACCTAGAAAAATGGTACAGATGAACCAGTTTGCAGGGCAGAAATTGAGACACAGATGTAAAGAACAAACGTATGTACACTAAAGGGGAAAAGTGGTGGGAGAGTGAGGGTGAGAGTGTGATGAATTGGGAGATTGGGATTGACATGTGTACACTGATGTGTATTAAATTGATAACTAATAAGAATCTGCTGTATAAAAAAATAAATAAAATAAAATTCAGAAAATAAAAACATGGATTATTTAGAAGTGTGCATCTTAATTTCCAGACGTTTTGAGGCTCTCTACTTCTCACTCTCATTTTTATACAATTTAAAGCTTAGACTTTGGACACAGTGGAATAAAATGCAATTATGTTTGTTTAGTTACTTTATAGAGGTCCTCCAAATATCACTGAAGTGAAGTTTTGAAATATTAATTTTACATAGTAGTTCTCAGACTTTTGCACTTGTAACCATAAGTGAATTCCAAAAAAATATGTAACCCTGGCTGCTGGAGCCATGTTTATCAGGGGAAGTTCACAGACACAGGAATAGTGGGGCATTTGTGGGTCCCCACTGCACATTTTTTTCTGGGCCAGCACACAGGGATCCAGGGTCCAGGAGAGGGACCCAAACTTTGGGCTCTGGTGCTTTATATGTCCATGAAGTCTTGAGGAAGACCGGCCTTCGTCCTGCAGGGAGACAGTCTTGAACAAGTTAGCCCTGTCCTGTCACTACTTCAACAACCATAATTTTCATTACTCCCTCTTGCTCCCCAACCCCACTCAGATAAAAGCATAGTTTCTCATGGGGTTGCCAACCTTTTATTTTCCAAACATTATCAACATCATTTCATAAAAGGAAGGACAATCAAACCCCAATTAACTAAGAAGCACATAGTGCAGAATAAGCTCTTTTGCCCTAAAATAAGACCCTTAGCTATTTCCATGGACCATCCTTGATTTCTCCATTATGCTGCTGAGTAGTGCAAAGTTGGTACTCAAGAACTCCTTGGATGACGGTGTGCTATCAACAGCTGCTGTGAAAGAAAGAAGCTGGCATCCTCAGTGGCTATACGGGCAGAGGAGTTGAGGAGACAGTAGATGATGGCTCTGTGCTGTCAGCGAGGGCTGTCCTCTGCCTGCACCCCTTTTAATCCCTTCGTATCCCTACCACCTGAGGAATGAAGGCAGTGATGAATTACTGGCAGAATTGCCCTGTCTGATAAGAGGGTCACCTGCAAGCCAGAGGGCCCAAATCCTCCCTGGAACACATCACTCCCTACCCACCACTTAACAATTCCCTTCAAACAAGGTACAAATTTATAATAGCTGTACCGTTAAGATACGCAGTCTGTGATTCAGAAAATTGTGACTCCTTTCAATTGTCCTTTCGGAAAATTGTGCCCTGTTCTTGGAGAAACATGACATTTTGTAGGGAGAACCCAGGCCAGGTGGCCAAAGTGTCTGTCAAGTCTATTTCTTCAGCCAGTAGTTTGATTTCAAGTGAGGGTGTTGGAGATGAGTGCACCTTCACCATGACAGCCTTTCCCTGGTATCACTGGCCAAGGTTCCCTTTGGTGAATAAAACGTACAAAAGGTTGCCCAGCACCTGCCTCGCTGCTACTCCTGGGATTAGGCACCTGTTTTGAACACCCTGTGGATGGTGGTCCTTTCTCTGATTCTGTGAATGTGTCACTTGTTAAACTACTCTTTCTTGAGGCCTGTAAACTATTATTTCTTGATGTCTGTGCAAGTTTCAATTCTGAAATTTCTATTTCATTCTTCTTACGGATTGAAAAACACTAGTGAAATTCCTCATCTTACAATCTATGCTCCTTAACATTAACCCTGGTCTGCTTAAAGTCCTTGGTCTTCCTCTCTTGGAGGCTTCCTGGGCGTGATTCCAGTGGGCTGGTGAGGTGGACACCACTGAGCTTGACAACATGCCATACTCCACCCAAGCCTGGAGATCTCCGATGTCTGGAGGAAAAGGCAGGGGCCATGAGACAGGAGACAAGAATGGAGGTAAATTCAGGGGTAAAGCCCAGGGAAGAGTCCATAGGTCAGTTGCAGGTCAGCTATGTGCCCTCTGTCCGAGAAGACGCCCCTCAGTGTGGGATGACCAGCTGCTCTCAGAGAGAGCGAGGCTCCTGGGCCCGGCTTCTCATGTGATACTGGGCGGATCCTATGCACAGAGGCTGTGACCTGCAGGGGCATCTATCAGCACCTCTGCAGGGGTGAGGGGCCAAAGGGGGCCATGGGCAACCTCTCCCAGGAGAAATCACCTGTCCTGGGGCTGGGGCATCAGTCCCTCAGACCCACACCATCTACCTTTCTACCTGGGTTCCAAGCCCAGCAAGGCACCATCCTGACTTCCCCAGTGTAGGATTTCCCCAGTGTGTGACAAGCCAGGCTGTGGCCACCTACCCCGAGGGCCTAGGTCAGCAGGGCAAAGCCCGTTACTGCCCCCTGCTGAGGCAACTACAACAGAAAGGTGAGCTTTTGAGAGCAAGGGTCAGGTGTCAGGGAGGAGAGGCAGAAACCCAAGAAGGGACCCATCGCCTGAGGCCACATCCTTGTCCACCTCTGTGGGGTCAGTCAGCCTCCAGTGTCTGCTCTGAGGTCACAAGACCCCACAGTACTGGTCATCACAACCACCTGCCTCAGAACAAAACAAGAGGGCAGGAGAGCAGGAGGCCCATATGAAAAGTGTGGTCCGTTGAGGAGGTGCTCCCTGGACCAAGTGACAAGACATGGCTTCCCAGGGCACAGCTGCCCCGAGATTCAGCATAAATGTCTGGGCTGTGAGCCCATTGATGCTGGGAAGGGTACCAGTACAAGGTGAACAGATGCTCCATACTTTGAGTCAGGCAAGCCAGGAGCCAAGCACTGACAAACAGCCTGCGTTACACCCTCATGTTTCACAGGGCAGGAGCCTCGGGGGGGATGGGGCCTGCCCTGAGGTCACAGCAGAGAAGGTTTGCTGCTGGAGGGCCATACACAGGACAGCTGTATAGAATGTGATCAAAGGCTCTCTGGTGCTTCATGCCATTCAAAACCAGGGGCTCTTAAATAGCCCGAGGGTAAGATACCTCCAAATTCTTGCTAAAATTTCTAAGCCCATCCTCAGATCCCAAATTTTGCACAGATTGCCAAAAGTTTCATGGGTTTCTGGTCAAGGACCCAATTCATCTGGACTGCTCAGTGCACAGCAAGATTGCCAGGACAGGGCCTAGGGATCTTGCCCACACAACTGTCCCTGACATTTGCTCCTGGAGAACCACCTGCCCAGCTACTGACATCTCCTCCTTCCCTCTAATCAGGCTAAATGCAACTGGGAGAAAGGCAACACAAAAGGAGGCAAATGTGGAAAAATAAACCCAACAGTGCTGTCTCCCCCAGCCAAGACTAAGAGTCCATGAGTCTACCCACTGCACTCACCTGAGAGCCCCCACACATCACAAGGAGCACAGAGAGCACACAGGCCATCAGATACACCTGACCTCAATTTCCTCCTGAGAGAGCACTCAGGGGCCTCCCTGGGATTTGGAGGTGTCAACAATTCACTGCACTGTGGCTTATGCCACGGAGCAATTTTGAACAAAGATTATAGTACCAGTAAACTTTAAGCACTGCTTTAAGGCCAATCACTTTACGTTTAAAGAGAGAGGAATTGTGACTTCCGTGGTGGCGCAGTGGTTGGGAATCCGCCTGCCAATGCAGGGGAAACGGGTTTGATCCCTGGTCTGGGAAGATCCCACATGCCGGCGAGCAACTAAGTCTGTGCTCCACAATTACTGAGCCTGCGCTCTAGAGCCCACGATCTATGACTACTGAGGCCGTGTGCCATGACTACTGACGCCCACACGCCTAGAGTAGTTTGGTTCATCATCACCGGTCACAGTAAAACACATCAGGAGAGAGAGAAATTGAAGACCAAATTTTTAAGCAAAAGAAATCAGAACGTAGAGATTTGGAAACTTCTCAGCCTATAGCCTATCCATATTTGAAAGTGAGAAAGCTTGTTCTGAAGAAAACTCGAAGGGTGTAGCAGGTGTGCTATTAATTTAATTAGTCCTCTCAGCAGAGGCCAGGAATATAGAAGGATTAAACCAGCAGGGACACTGCCAGTTTGAACTAAAGGGGACAGAGAAAGCCAGGCAGAATGAGGGAAGGCTGTCAGAATTCTTGGATTCTACAGAATGGGAGACTAGAGCAATTCGGCTGTGAATGTGTACTCCTCTTTTTTTTTTTTGCGGTACGTGGACCTCTCACTTTAGTGGCCTCTCCGGTTGCGGAGCACAGGCTCTGGATGCGCAGGCTCAGCAGCCATGGCTCACGGGCTCATGGGACCAGCCACTCTGCAGCATGTGGAATCTTCCTGGAACGGGGCACAAACACGTGTCCCCTGCATCGGCAGGCGAACTCTCAACCACTGCGCCACCAGGGAAGCCCTGTGTTCTCCTCTTGAAGAAAAGGGAAGAAAGACCCCAAAGGTGACTCCGAGGTCATCGGGTCTGTCAATCCCACCACAGGCCCAGGGGGCCTCAGTTTCAAAGTGTGAGATTGTCACCCTCACAGAGAGTCATGGTGTAGGTGGAGGCCCTACAGACAGCTGCAGTGTGGGTGGCACCCCACCAAGCTGAAGGAGTGGGGCTGCCCCACCGAGTTGTGGGGATGATGTTGCCACCTCAGTGGGCCTGGAGGGCAAAGCCTCAAACCAAAGAGGATTATTCTCGTACCTTAAGATCTAATGGGATTGACCTTGCTAGGCTTTGGACTTGCTTGAAAACTTTCACCACTTCCTTCTTTCCTATTTCTTCCTTTCGGAGTAGGGATGTCTATTATATGCCAGTTCCATCATCGTATTTGGAAACACTTAACTTGTTTGGGTCACAGATTTACAACTACAGAGGAATTTTGCCTCAGGATGAATAGTACCTCCAGTCTCCCCCATATGTGATTTCGATGGTGTTTAAATCAGACTTTGGATATAAATTTTACAGTTGATATTGGGATGAGTTAAGGCTTTTGAGGCTGTTGGGATAGAATGAATGTATTTTGCATACAATAAACACACAAATTTTGGGTACCAGGGGCAGAATGCTATGGACGTGTATCCCCCCCACCAATTCTTATGTTGAAGCCCTAACCTTCAATGTATTTGGGGATAGGGCCTTTGGGAGGTAATTAGGTCATGGGAATGGAGCTTTCATAATGGGTTTAGTGCCCTTAGAAGAAAAGACACAAGAGAGATCCGTCTTTCTCTCTGCCACGTGAGGACACAGTAAGACAACCATCTGAAAAGTAGGAAGAGAGCTCTCACCAGGAACTGAATATGGCACCTTGATCTTGGCCTACCAACCTTCAGGACTGTTAAGAAATTACCGTCTGTTTTTCAAGCCACCAGGTCTATGGCATTTTGTTATAGCCGTCCAAGCTGATGAAGACATAGAGAATGTATAAGATGGTCTAATATACATATATCTAGGGTTCTAGAAGTAGAGGCAGGAGAGAATGAGTAGAAGTAACATTTGATAAAGATAATATTATGTTCTAGATGAGATGAAGAATGTGTTATCACTTAATGAAGCAAAATAGATCACATGGAGGATCAATTTTTTCAACCTGAAACTAATCACAAGTGAAGAAACTGGAGAACACAAAAGACAAAAGACAATCTTAAAAAAAAACAATTAGCAGGGAAACTGATCACCCACCATGAAAGGGTGTACTGATGGCATAATTTGAAGA
Organism: Neophocaena asiaeorientalis asiaeorientalis; assembly: GCF_003031525.2. Classification (NCBI taxonomy): domain Eukaryota; kingdom Metazoa; phylum Chordata; class Mammalia; order Artiodactyla; family Phocoenidae; genus Neophocaena; species Neophocaena asiaeorientalis. Next base: position 9,277 of record NW_020172780.1, on the reverse strand, counting down.
AACAGTAAGAAAAGCCATATTCGATGGAATAAATATTCAAAGTTCTGAAAGGAAAAACTTTTCCTCTGGAACTGATTACCCTGTCACATTATAATTTATAAAAGTTCACCAACAAGGGAACTGATAAATTATTTTTAATGTATGCATACAATGCAAAATTATAAATAATTAAAAAATTAAAGAACATCTAATATATCCATTTTTCTTAAAGTAAGAATGTTGAAAGAAGAAGGCAAAGGCAATATGATTTGCATGACACCATATATAATCAAAAATATTATTACACATAATTTTGATTATCTACAGCTGTGCTAAAAGCATAAACATTTTTATAAGATGGATATTTACCAAGTTCTTGATGGTGACTCTCTTTCTCATTGTTGGTGAGAGCGTAAAATGGGACAACCCTTAGGGAAAACAATATGAGGTTTCCTCAAAAAATTAAAAATAGGGGCTTCCCTGGTTGTTCAGTGGTTAAGAATCTGCCTGCCAATGCAGGGGACACGGGTTCGAGCCCTGGTCTGGGAAGATCCCACGTGCTGCGGAGCAACTAGGCGCATGAGCTACAACTACTGAGCCTGCGCGCCTGGAGCCTGTGCTCCGCAACGAGATGCTGCGGCAGTGAGAGGCCAACGCACCGCGATGAAGAGAGTGGCCCCCGCTCGCTGCAACTAGAGAAAGCCCTCGCATAGAAATGAAGACCCAACACAGCCAAAAATAAATAACAAATTAAAAAAAATTAAAAATATAACTACCATGTGATCCAGCACTCCCACTTCTGGATTTGTATGCAAAAGAATTCAAAGCAGGATCTCAAACATATATTTCCACACCCACATTCATCGTAACATATCCAAAATACTCAAGATGTGAAGAAACCCAAATGTCCATCAACACATGAATGGATAACGGGGTCTATAAATACAATGAAATATTTCCTTCCTTGAAATAAAAGGAAACCATGTCTCATGATACAACATGGATAAACCTCTAAGACATTATGCTAAGTAAAATAAGCCACTCATAAAAGGACATGTCATAGACACTCACATGAAGTATCTACAGTAGTTAAAATCATAGAAACATACAAAGGTGATTGTCAAGATCTCAGGGAGGAGGAGGGAGAATTAGGGAGTCTCTGCTGTCCCAACCCCCGCCTGGGTCCTGGGGAAGGAATCAGAACTCAGAAGCAGGAGAAGAGGCTTTGGCCAGCAGGGAAGGGGGGGTGAGGCCCAGGGCGGGTTCACAAAGGATCAGAGCATCTGAGTGCGTTAGGAGGAAGGGGCTTCAGAGGTGGGCCAGCAGTTGCCATGACGGGGGCTAAGCAGGCTGCAAGCGGGGGCAGTTCGGGGAGACAGCAGGGGTCTGCACCCTGGCCCTCATTGTTTGCTCGTCTCACCCTTATGAGCGGGTCATTTGCCCTGCTCTAATGATTCGAAGTCTCTGCCGGCACCCACAGGACGGTGACTGAGGACTCCACACTCCTCAGCATGGATCCCAGCTCCCACCCAGACCTGGGACCACAGACACCTCTCCCCCAACCCTGCTGCCCCTGTGAGCAAGCTGTTCTTGTGAAACGCGGTCAGAGTTTGTTAGGAGGAACCGTTTTATATGGGCATACAAATCAGTGTTGATACCAATACACACACATGTCCAGCCGTGGGTGGAAAGGGAAGGGACAGTAGTTCTGGGGTGTCTTTGCACACCCATAGGCCCCTAAGGCCAGTCCCCACAGCCACAGCCAGATGGGTCCTCCTCCCTCAGTTGAACGAGATGCTGCTGCACAGAAATCCCACAAGTTCCACAAAGGGGCCCAACTGTCATTACCCTTATACACACCTTTCTCGGGTGGCCCATGAATTTCCTGCACCCATTCCCCTTGTTGCATCCTCATTGGGATTAAGAGTGCCTCCACCACTCTCCATATTGCAATAATCCCAGTGGGAGTAGAGGATACTCTCGCTACGACGAGACAGACAGTCCTGTCCCCATAGCCAAGACTTTTCCTCTCTGGTCACTCCACCCACACAGGAAACCCTGGATGAGCGGAGGGTCATCCGAGCGCCGTCGCCTGGCCACTTCAGGGAAGCAGAGAGAAGCTCTGTAATGACAAGGGCTGTCTCCAGGCTCCATCCTAGAAACTGGTGAGTGTCCAGAGGGCTGAAAGGCACAAAAGCAGCTCTGCCTCCCCAGAAGGATCAGGGATGCAGAAGATGGTACAGAGGCCCCAGAAGGCCCCTAGCCAAGCAGGCTTTAGAGAAGGGGATGATGAGGGGGTCCCTGGGGAACGTGAGAGCTGTGCATTCCCAGGGGCAGCCTGAGGAGTCCTTGTCTATGTGGAGGAAAGGTTTGGCCACCTGTAGATCCAGAGCTCCTGTGACCTCCCTCATCCTTCCTTCCTCTCTGGATCGCTCTCTGTGGAGCAGCGCAACACGAACAAGATGACAGTGGCCTGAGAGCATTTCCCACCAAGACTATCTTTATTCACAATTGATACACATCACTCCAAAGGTCCTGCTCCCACCCACACCTGGCCACACCCACCTCACCCACCTCCCTAACCCCCCACAATCCCACTCCCCCTCCCAGCCCTGGTGGTCCTGCCCTCCCTCCCTTCCCCCCACATCATCCAAGGTCAGCAGTGGGATGATAAGGAGCCCCTAGGCTCCCCTGGGGGTCACCCTGGAGGGCCGGCCCAGCTGTTCCCTACTGGTTGCAGTGTTTCTTCTCCTCTTCCTAGTCTTCTCTGTGACACACGGGTCACGCTTTCTCTTTCTCGGCTGTGAGGGGAGAGCCGGCCCCAGGGTCAAGGCTGGCCTCCCAGACACCCCGAGGCTAGTCACGGGGATGGACAGCTTCTCAGCAGTGGCTGGGCATCCACACAGAGCCCGCTTCCTCAACTTGGGAGCAGCTGGTGGAGCTGGGCTGAGGCCTCTTTTCTGAAGGGAGGGGGTGTGGGGAGCACACCGGGCTCCCCAACCTCCAGGGGAGGCCACGCCTGGGGCACGGGCAGGACTCTGGGACACCCAGCCAGGCAGCAGGCTCTGCAGAGAGCCGAAGAGGAAGGCCAGGCTGGGGAGCTCCTCGTCGTCGTCACTGGACCTGTCCCTGGGCCCTCGGGCCTCCCAAACAGGAGAGGCCTCTCTGAGAACAGACGCATCCCTGGGTTCCCGTAGAGGGGCAGCGCGCCTTTGACCCTGGGGAGGAGAGGGCCGTCTGGCCCGGAATAGAGAGACCTCCTGACGTCCTCGAGAGGGAACAAAGACTTTGGGCCTGCACAGGCCAGTGTCTGTTTGGATGAGCCTATGAGGAGCCTCAGAATCAATCTCTGGTGGGCAGGCTTCATCACTGACCCCTAGATGGGGGTCTTGGTCATGCCTCTGGGCACCTTGGCCGGCGTCGGACTCAGAGGGACTTGAGCGCATTCCGGGTGCACTGTGACTCGGGGCTGCCCGCACACCCTCGTCCTCTTTCAAGGCCAGGAGTCGTTTCTGCACCAGCTGGTAGGGGGGAGGAGGACAGAGTTGGCTCCACACACACGTGTGAGAGGAGGAGCGCTGGGCAGTGGGACAATGGCCCTTGGGGGAAGGAGGGGATGGGGGACTCCAGGACTCGAATCCAAATACAGACACTGTGGAATTCCTGCCATCCTCCTGCACCTTCTTCCCAGCTTTGTGCCCTTCCCTCCTCTCCCGGCTCCCCATCCTCTCCTTCCTTTCACCCTGCACTGCACCCACCCCAGAACGGGCCCTTCCCCATGCCAGGCTTCCCAGGCAGGGGAGGGATGGACAGCGCCAGGTGGCCCTCCAGTTCTGGGGTCTTACCTCTCCCCTGTTCACTGGGGTCCCTCAATTCCCTGGTCTTCCTTGGTGTCCCTTGTCTCCCCTGTTCTACCGGGGATCCCTCCATCCTCTGGCTCCCCTGGGTCATCTGGGTTCCCCTGAACACTGGATCACCTGGGGTCCCCCTCCAGTGGGGTCCCCTGGCTCCCTGAGTGTCCTTCTCCCTCCCCTGGCTCACTTCTTCCGGGGTGAGCCCTTCCTCCTGCTCCAGCTCCTCCACTAGGGCCAAGAGATCCAGCTGTGCATCTGGGGAAAGCAATTCTGCCAGGAATCGAGGGTGAATGACTGCCTCCACCTCGGACAGAAAGAAGAGGCTGTGAGCATCCTTGGCCAGGAGTGGCCTGTGAGACAAGAAGACCCGGAGGGAAAGTGAAAAGCAGAGACCCACCCCACTCTCCTCCACAAGGCGGGGATGTTCAGCACACACACACACACACACACACACACGCACACACACACACACACACACACACATACACAGTCACACACAAAAGAGCACATATACAGAGGCACAGACACACAAAGGCATACACACAGACAGACACAAACACGTACACACATACATCTGCGTAAACCTCCCCTAACACCAGGCTCAGGAACAAGGAGCTGAGCTTAAGTCCCAACGGCCTGAGCAGAACCCAGATCTTGGGTGCTGAGTGTTCCATGCCCTGGCATCTTGTAGACCCCAGGCTCCAGGCCTAGCCTACCTTGGTGACAAAGTCCTCCTGGGAACACAGCTTGTCAATGTAGCTCAAGAGGCCCGGGTCCGAGTAGATGCCGTCCTCTTCCTGCTTCAGCTCATTTCCGTCCTCTCCACCTTCTGCATCTGACTCTCCTGTGGCTGAGTGGACGGGCCCCACCAGCGCATCCATGATGTCCATATACTCCGTCACAGCCTCGGGGGGAATCTCCTTGGGTGCCTTGGGCTCTGGGGGCCGCTGGGACCCGTGTGGCTTTGGGCGGGAGGGCTGGGCCCTGGGGCCGGACATCCTGGGAGCACAGGCTGAGGCAGAGCGGGAGGAAGGGAAGGAAGGTGAGGGACTCCCGGTCCACCTCCTGACCACCGAGCACACGTTGGTGAGGGCATTGTTTGGGGAACATTGATGTGGGTGTGGGGGGGTCAGGACCACCTGAAGCCTCATGCACTGTTGGAGAGGGGAGGTAAGGGGGGCATCTAAGAGAGTCACAAGTAAGGAAGTGGGGCACCTCCAATTTTCTAGGGGTCTCGCCATCAAACTCACTTCCTAGGCAGACTTTGTGTGGGGTCCTTTGACAGGGAGGTGTGAGAGGAGTTACAAAACTGACCAAGTCAATAACCAGTAGTGACAAAGGGCAGCTGAGACCCCACGACCCCACGCCCCACCCCCTGCCTCAGTGGCTGCTTTGGTTGAATGACCAACGTCCCTGTCTTGAAGGAAAAGGATCCACGTGGGGACAGTGGCCAACCCTAGGCCCCTGTTACCTGTGCCTTCAACTCCAGTGGGAACCTGGGTGCCTGGCTGAAGGCCCACTTTCGGGGCTGGGGGCCCCCAAGGATCCAGCTTCGATGGGGCTGGAGGAGGCAGGTTCTGCACGCACTGCATCCACTGCCACTTCTGAATCTGCATCTCCTCCTCGGCCTCAAATTCCATGAACCTGGGGGGTGACGGAGGCACAGGCCACCCTGAGAAAAAGGCCTGGGGTCTGGAGCCCAACAAAGGCAGCCAAGAATGAGGGCTTGGGAGAGGATGTGCCTTGGGGCTGTCAAGGCCCTGTGAGGTGCTGTCCACAGCAGAGAGCTGCTCCTGGAACTGATATGAGACCTGTGACCCTTCTTGCCTCACCAGCACTGGAGGTCATTCAACAGCATCGACCCAGGTCGCTGAATTGAACCAGGTCAACGGGACACGTGGCTGACCCAGGGGGCACCCTCCTCATGCCCCCCGTCCCCATCCAGAACCACATGAAGGGCTGACAGCCAGAGGCTGGAACAGGCATGTGTTCCCCACAGGGGTCCTTGCCCGAATCCAGGACCCTGGGCTGGGACTGAGAGTCCTGGAACAGAGACCTGGAGACAGAGCCCAGGAGAGACTGGACGATGTGGGTGCTGAGCTTGGAGGAGAGGCCTTCCTTTCCTCTGAGAGGCACTCGTTTGTTTGCTTTTCTTTCTTAAACCAAGAGGATTACCATGGAGCAAACAACGGAAGGGTCAGAAACCCTCGGGCTGATGACAGCAGGCTTCCCCAGCCTCTTCAGGGATCCCAGGTTACACACTCAGGCCACTTTTCATGAGAAGAGGGTGTCCCAAATCTATGTCAGTGGCCACCAGCCACCCACCACTAAGGAAGCAGCAGGCTGGCAGTTGGAGCTCTTTCCCCAGTTCAGCCCATATGGCCGGAGTTGGACCCCAACTGGACTCACAGCGTCACCCTGCCCCATCCTGAGACCTTCATGTCAAGGCAAGGGTAGGTCAAAATCAGGGGAGGGCAGAGCTCCAGGTGGAGGAAGGACAGAAGACCCAAACTCTCAAGGTGAGAAAGGGGTTTCTGGAGGACAGTAGGGCCTCTGGGCTGCGGGGCCCGTGTTCTGAGTGACAGCCCTTCTCCTTTGTCCTCTCTGATGAGCACCCCCACGGCCAGACCCTGCCCTCACCCAGTCCCCTCAGCCTCCACGCAGCCCCTGGGCCCAGGACGCTGACTTACTTTTCTGCTATCTCATAGTAGATCATCCGGTCAAAGTTGCTAACGCGCTGCCATTCCTGCACGGCCCTGCACAGTCCCCACTCCAGCGTCATGGTGGGCTTCAGGCGGGCCATGGATCGAAGCACTGGGCTGTAAGACCTTGGGGTCAGTCTCCATGCCCAGCCCAGCCCCCACCTGCCTGACCCCACCCGCCAATGTGGACCACACATCACTCAACACAGCATGACTGAGCAACAGGAGGGTGGGAGGCAGGTGTCTGGGAGGGCAAAGACAAGGCTTCCCGGCCACTGCTGTCACCGCCTCACACTCACTCGAGGATGACCATCCACTCCCAGGCTACAGCTGGGACACTGTGCCTTGGGGAGCTCTTTTCCTCTTCAAGGCTGCCTTTTCGTAAGAAAAATCACTATCATCAATGAGGCGTGGCATGTGTCAGGCCATCTGCTAACACTTCATTGATTAGCCCAAGGAGTCTTCTGCTCGGTCCTCTGAGTGAAGTGTGACTGTCCCCTTTTTACGAGGGACCGGAGGTTTAGGATGGAAATGCCTGCCAGGCTCACAGCTCTAGTGGGAGAGAGCCCACGCCCTTAGGAGAGCTCTACCGTCACCCTGTTCCTAGTGGAATTCTCCACAACAACGAAGTCGAGGCGTGCATTAAGCGCTCTCCTGGGCCCCGCGCTCCTCCCCCTCCTCCGAAGTGACCTCCCCCGGCCACGTACACTCAAGTCCTGTATGAAAGGAGACGGCACCACAGGAGACTGCGGCATCCACTCCTTGGCTCCTCACCTTACAGCACGACCCTCTCTGACTGCAAGTCTTCAGTCCATATTACCATGAGAATCATGGAAGAGCAAGTTGGCTAGACTCTCAGGGTGGTGGGGTCAGGTGAGATAAGGCACATTTCAGTCATGATGTCATGGACTGGCAGGCTCACCCATATGACCGACAATGTGCCTTCTCATAGCATGGACATCGCCCTCAGACCTTGCTTCCAGTATCCCTAGAAACCTAACCTGCGAGTGCATCCCCAGGTCCTCTTTATCTAAAAGTTCCGATAAGCTCACGACCCCCTGAGCGTTCACTCACATGAGAAAGCAGGAAAGAGCTTCTGCATCAGGACGCTGGGGAAGGTGTCTCCGCGCCAGTGGCTTGAGGCACTGCCAACGTTGGAAGTTACTGTACACGCTCTGGGGTTTAGAGCAGTCACCCTGCGAGGCATAGGGCTGGTTGGTGGCCAGGCTGCCCTCCCTGGAAGTGCCATGTGACCAAGGCCCAGAGTTCACTGGCCGAATGATAGGGGCCAACTGGGCAGCTGGTGGTGGAGCTTGAGGAGGAAAGTCTGGGGTCCAGCCTCTCTTGCCAGCCTGAGTAATTCCAACAGCTGGAGCAGTCACAATGGTCTCCATCGCAGGGGATGCTAAGAATACGGGTGCAGGACATGCAGCAGTCCCGCTGAGGGCCCCTGGAGCGCTCCAGGTGAGGGGGCCCTGAGTTATGATAAAGGTCTGAGTCTGGGGCGCCTCCACTGGCCTCCCTTGTGACGTGACTTGGACAGTGAGGTTGCAGGCCCCAGGGGCACTGGGTCCACAATTACCGTTAGCCACCAAAGGCGTTGTGGGGAAAGCTGGCAGCAGGCTGCTGCCAGGAGGGAATGCTGGAGTGATGGGAGGTGGCAGGTGCTGCCCCCAGGGTGGCCGGTGCTGGGGGCCAGGAATGGGTGGAAGAAAGGGCACTGCCGTGAAAATAGACAAGGAGGCACCAGGGTTCATGATGACATCCGTTCCCAGCACTGGAGATGCTGTTGAGGCAAAGGAAAGGAGTGAATGGGGGAGCAGAATGGGCCAGTGGGACAGAGGCTTTCTGCGGCCTCAGAGTGTAATCTCCACAGGTGAGAGACACCTGGACAAGGGAAACTGCAGCGTGCAAATGTCTTTAAGTGCTTTTCATGCCCTGACCTCCAGCTGAGAATTATTCCACTGGTGACCCCGCGCCCATCCACCAAGGCCCCTGACCCCTGCCTGCCGAGAAGAAATTGCCTCAGCAAGCATTCACTTGGAGAGCCTCCCTAAGGCAGCCGCTGGCAGCTAAGCCTCACAGGCTGTCTCCCAAGACCTGGAACTGTGTGCACCTCCGCTCTGTGAGAAATGCCCCTCAGCCGGCGTACTAGCAGGTAGGGACCTCCTGCAAGGTAAGTTCTAGGCACCCAAAGGCCCTTTGTTGACAGGCACTGTGTAAAACATTAGGGCCCCACCTCCTCCTCAGTCCTCCCTTTCCTGACGCTCAGTATAAATCCCCTCTTTCTTTCCTAGCCTCACAAAACAAGACAAAATGCTGGAAAATATCCCTCTAATGGAATCCTGATACAAACCCATAACACTGGCCCAGAATGCACCTGCATCTCAGAACAACCCACAGCAGGTACGTAACATGGGCCAGGTCCTGCCACCCCCTTCCCAGGGCCCAGAGTCACTGTCATCACTCAGGAATTCTGTTCCTAGGAGGTGGGGGGGGTGGGTGGTCTGAGAAGTAGGCACGTGTCCCTTAGATTCTGTCATTTCACAGCCAGTGATGGCTGCAGAGGATTAAACAAGGGCCAGGGAATTGTTATGTTTCATTGGTGGTGGGAGTATAGACAGCCTGTGGTCCTTCTCCTTCCAGCTCCCCATAACGGAGAGACAATCTGAGAAGCAAGCATAAGCCAGGTGCCACGGCAATCAAGTTGTCTGAAACACATCCCTGTTCAGGAGAACAAGG
>NW_020172779.1:23605434-23629114 GCF_003031525.2 Neophocaena asiaeorientalis asiaeorientalis | reverse complement strand
CTTTTGTTGCATAGCCCTATGGGTTAACGGCATCCACTCACGGGGACACACAGACACGCACACACACACCTCACACTCCAAGTTTCTTTAGGAGAATCATGGGGTAAAAGCCAATGCTTGTGGGGTTGTGAGGTGCAGAAAGGAAGAGGGTTCCCATGTGCTCTTGAGCCCCCAACTCGAGCCACCGCCCCTCGAAAGACCCCTCGCACGCACCGCCATCTATGTCTGCGGACAGGCTGGGCCCCTTCTCCAGGGACCTCGGCTTCCTGTCCCTGCGGCGATGGCAGCGGTGGTGATGGTGGGGGGCGGCCTGGCTGGCCGGAGCGCGGTCCAGGGCGGCGTTGCACAGACGAGCCACGAGGGGGCGCTGGGGCGCCAGAGTGGAGATGGAGCGCTTCATGGGGCTGGCGCCTGGGGCCGGCTGCGGGCGGGGACACGGGTGGGCACACGGCCTGAGAGTGGGGTCCAGGGAGGCCCAGGGCGGCGGGGAGGCCGCCATGACCCGGGGCTGGGCAGACCACAGGACACGTCCCATCGGGAAGAATGGGCCTGGGACTCTATCCCTGAAGTTGGGGCGTCTCCCCAGACAAGGGAGGCTGTGTCCCAGGGTGCTGGTGGGGGAGGGGGGAGCATGGCGCCACGGAGGGCCTGGCCTACGGTCTGGCAGGGTCCCTGGGGAGGCCCACCGCGGGGCTGGGGTTCAGGGACCACCAAGCCCTGCCCTCTCCCTGGACTGGTCTTGCCCACCCGAGACCCACCGCTTCTTCAGAAGCGCTCTTTGCACAAAATGCTGTTTGTGTGCCTGTCTGTCTCTCCCAGGCCGGGCGGGGCCCAGGAGGCCTCTTGGCCTCAGCGTCCCTACAGGACAGGGAGGTGCAAGGAAGAGGGAGCCTATTGGCCTGGCTGGAAGGATCCCGGGAGGGGGAGCCCAGAGCTGCCTCAGCGGCCACAGTGAGACCACTGTGCCAGCCCTTCCGTCCATCCAGCACCGTGAGGCTGCTCTCCCAGGGCTGAAAGCACAACCCACGGAAATGGACTCACCCAGAGCCACTGCTCGGGCTCAAGCATCAAGGAGGGAGAAGAGGCGCCAGCATGGCACCAAAGGGAGGTGGCCAGGCCAGGAGGGCACCAGGCGCAGTGGGCAGAGACGGGGGAGTGAGGGGTTGGAAGAGGAATGCTCAAACCAGGGGCTGAGCCCGGGAAACAGTACTGCAGCCCCCTGGCCAGGGGCTTCCTGCCAGGTGGTCAAGCAAGTCCCAGAGAAAGAACGTCCAGTGTCCAGAGAGGGAGCAGGGTCACCCCCAGGGCCTCCGAGAGGACATGAGGGAAAAGGGTGGCTTGAGGAGGCCCTGTGTGTGATTTCTGGGGGAGTGAAGAGCTGGAGTGGGAGAGGTGTGTCCCAGAGACAGGGAAGGGCTTGGTCAGTGACACGGGGCAGCGGGGACTCTTGCTGGCCTGGCCACACCTCTCGAGGCCAGCATCGTGTTCTGAGGGTTCCAAACAGGGCCGGTGGTGTCCAGGCTACAGTGCATTCGGGGAGGCACCACCCCAGCAAAGCCCGCATGTGGGACACAAGCTCCTCCATGCCAAGTCTCCTCAGCCCCAACCCCCTCCCATGACCCCAACCCTCCCAGACCACCCACCTGAGTCTCTGCTGCCAGGCGGGGCATGGAGGCCGCTTGGCCCTGGCTCTCCAGCTCGGGATGGGGCTCCCCGTCAGGGCCTCTCAGGGCCATGCTCTGCATCTGGACATCCACAGCCTGGGGGGACAGCAGCCCCCCAGTCACACCCACCCCCATCGCACTCTCACCTTCTCCCCCATGCCAGCCTCCCCCCATCCTGCTCTCGCCCTCACCCTCCCACTCTCACCGCACCCCCAACTCGACCCCCCAGCCCTGGGACCCCTCACTGGTTTTCCTGTCTGCACCACCGGGATCTCCGTGGAGTGGCCATGCTCCAGGGGCGTCGTCACCTCGCAGGGCACCTCCTGGGTCCTCTGAGTGCCCCAGGAGACCGACTCCTTTATGCCACCCTCTTGGGTATGTCTGTGGAGGAGAGAGGATTGTCCTGTGGGCCTGGAGGTCCATGGACCACAGAACCTGGCTCCCACCCACCAGAAACCTCCACCCCGACCCTGTTCTGGGCTAGAAGGAGCCCAGAGGAAGGAGGCCCCTTGAGTGTGGCCACTCTCCAGTGGAGGTACAGCAGTGGTCGTGCCTGCTCAGAGTTGATGGGCAGAGAGCCAGGAATCTCAGGGAGCAGCAGAGGGGCGAGACCAGGACAAACAGACAGGAGTCTCTGCCTGGGCCTAGACCCTCTTGGACATGGCGCTCTGTGCATCTCCTGACCCTCTCCAGCTCACCAAGCCCATCCACTTCCACCCACCACAAGGCCTCACCTGGTCTCTTCACTGCCAGAACATGGAGTTGGCCAGCACACCCGGGGAGGAACTCCAAAGGCTACCCCGTCACGGCCCTGGCTGCCCACCCTGGCCCCAGGTGTCAGTGTGGACACAGCTCTCCTTCTTGGGGACAAAGCTACAACCTTTCATGCACGGCCTCCAGGCAGGCTCGACTCACATGCCGGGCAAGGGAGGACCAAGGAAGACACTAGAGGCGTCTGCATATGGCCTGGAGGAGCCACTTAGCTCCCAGAGGCTGTGCTGAGCCAGGGGAGAGACGCAAGCCCAGAATCGGAGCACAGAGACAGACAGCGTGGACAGAATCAGAAAGATGAAAGCTCTGGTGGGAAGCCTGCTCAGAGAGGGAGACAGCAGTCAGGCCCCAGACACATGCTGGCTGAGTTTTGGGAGCATTGAGGGCTCTTGAGAGGGCGGAGCGCTGGAGGGATGGATCCCAGCCAAGCTGCCAGGATTTTGGGGCCTGGAAAGCTCCAGAGTATTCCCCTTGCTGAACATGGATTCAGAGTCCCAGGTGCTCTGTGGGTAGCAGGATCCTCCCATGAGGACGCTGACCCTCTCCTAAAGGCCTCTGCCACACAAAGGGTCACCAAACACAGAGCTGCGCCACAGGGACGCGGGCAGGCCAGGGAGCCTGAGGGAGAGGAGGCGGGAAGCGGCGGCACCCCAGTTCTAGGGTCTTCTCGTCCCCCTGGAGCCCCCGCCCTGGGGCACAGCTCACTCCCGGGCTCACCGTGAGTGGCGCGCTGAGCAGGCCTGAGCCTTGCCGACGGCCGGATCTCTCGGGCCCTCTGCGTCCTGTGTTCTGCTGCAGAGAGTACACCCTTAGTAACTCCTAACTCCTCAAGCCACGGATCGAGAGGGTGAATGAAGGAATGAGCAAGGGAATGAGTGAGCGATGAAGGAACAGACAAATCGGCAGATGGTGGATCCGTGCTGCCGTGCTGACCCCGAGGACGAAATGTCACAGGCGTGCAAGCCTCTCCCACGAAACACAGTCTCCACCGCCTCCTGACCCCAAGCCACTCCATTCAGGACCCCCTTGCTCCACACCCTAAACTATAACCTAATCCTAACAAGAAGCCTATCCCTAACCCTAACCCTAACCTGTACCCTAACCCTAACCCTAACCCTAACCCGTAACCTAACCCGTACCCTAATCCTAACCCATACCCTAACCCTAACCTGTACCCATACGATAAACTGTACCCTAACCCTAACCCGTACCCTAACCCTAACCCTAACCCGTACCCGTACCCTAATCCTAACACGTACCCTAACCCTAACCGTCGCTGTACCCTAACCTGTACCCTAAATCATATCCGTACCCTAACCCTAACCCTAATCCTAACCCATACCCTAACTGGTATCCTAACCCTAACCCGTAGCCATACCTAACCTGTACCCTAAACAGTACCCTAACCCTAACCCGTACCCTAACCCTAACCCATACCCTAACCCATACCGTAACCCTAACCCGTAGCCGTACCCTAACAAGTACCCTAACCCTAAACCTAGCCCTAACCTGTACCCTAATACTAACCTGTACCCTAACCCTAACCCATACCCTAAACCCTAATCCTTACCCGTGACTTAATTTTTTCTTTTGTATTTTAAAAAATATTTTTCTGGGGTTAAAACAAATTAGCAAAAAAACAAAATAAAACAGAAAGTAACCTGAGTGTCCCTCAAAAGCTAAGTCTGAAATACTTGGTGCATCTGTTCTATGGACTGTTATGCAGCCTATAAAAAGTGTGAGAGCTAAGTCTGTTTTTCTACAGTGAGAAACATGGTGTTCCAGATGCACAGAACAGAACACCTGGATAAAATGAGAAAGCTACACGTTGTGCTGGTCGTTTCAGGGAGTGGGAAAGGAGGGCAGGTGGTAAAATATTATCTTTTCCTTTAATCCTTTAAAATTTCACTTGTTACAAAGAAGTTGAATTATTATTGTACTTTTAAAAAGTAACAATGGAAATGTAAAAGAAAGAAATATATACTGTGTGTTTAATTACATTTCATAGAATTATTATCCCTGAATCATTATTCTGTTAGTACACCAGTATAGAGATTATTTCTTAATATTTAGGTGAGAACCATTTCCTTCCATTTTTGAGAATAATTCTGTAAACTCATTTCCAGTAATGGCACTCTTCCCCAAATCAAAGTTTTAACAAGGGAGATGCAAGCAGAATAATCATGAAAACACAAAGCAATACAACAGCAACAAAAAATTCCTAACTTCCAATAACAGCTCAATTTAGAAGAGGGTTTATATCTTCAGAACAAGAGCATTCCTCCTTGACTTTCTAACCAGTCAAAATCTGTGTATTCTACAGAAAATCTGTGATGTTATTCCCATAAAACTACCCCTTACTGCTTCTGCCTCCATTAGATTTCCTAAGCACTAGTGTTTTAATGTACAGGTTAAAAACAAAATCCTAATGTGATTTATTTATAATGTGTGTGTTCTTTGTGTTATCCTAGTATCTGAAGTCTTCTCCATGGCTGGAACCCAAATAATATTCCTTTAGTTGCTAAGTGGTATCTAGAGAGTGGGAGAGGTTTAATTAATACCCTAACCCTAAAGCGTACCCTAACCCTAACCCTAACCCGTACCATAACCCATACCCTAACCCGTACCCTAACCCTAACCCTAACCCTAACCCGTACCCTAACCCTAACCCTAACCCTAACCCAAAAACCTGTTAGAACTAAAAAGTGAATTCAGTAAAGCTGCAGGGTAAAAAATCAGTACATAAAAATCACTTTTCTTTCTTTTTTTTATATATTTTTTAATATTTATTTATTTATTTATCTTTGGCTGCATTGGGTCTTCGTTGCTGTGCACGGCCTTTCTCTAGTTGCAGCGGGTGGGGCCCTCTCTTCATTGCGGTGCACGGGCTTGTCATTGTGGTGGCTTCTCTTGTTGCAGAGCATGGGCTCTAGGTGCGAGGGCTTCAGTAGTTGTGGCACACGACCTCAATAGTTGTGGCTCGCGGGCTTTAGAACACAGGCTCAGTAGTTGTGCTGCACGGGCTTAGTTGCTCCATGGCATGTGGGATCTTCCCGGACCAGGGCTCGAACCCGTGTTCCCTGTATTGGCAGGCACATTCTTAACCACTGAGCCACCAAGGAAGCCCTAAAAGTCACTTGTCTTTCTATACACTAATAATGTGCCAGCCATCAGAAAGAGAAATTAAGAAAACAATCCCATTTACAATTGCATCCAAAAAATACTTAGGAAAAAATTGAACCAAGGATGTGAAAGCACACTGAAAACTGTAAAACACTGATGAAAGAAACTGAACAGACACAAATGAATGGAAAGATATCCCGTGCTCATGGATGCAAAGAACATTGTTAAAATGTCCATTCTACCAAAACCAATATTCAAATGCAAAGCAAGCCTGGTCAGAACTCCAATGGCATTCTTCCCAGAAATATAGCAAACGTTCCTAACATTTGTGTGGAAACACAAAGGCCCCTGAATAGCCAAAGGGAGTCTGCGAAAGGAGAACTGGTTGGAGGCATCTCCCTCCCTGACTTCACACTACATTATGAAGCTACAGTCATCAAAAAGTGTGGAATTCACACAAAAACAGGCACGCAGACCAGAGGAAGAGAACAGAGACCCAAGAAATAAACCTACGGTTATGCGGTCAGTTAATTCACAAGAAAACAGGCAAGAACATACACTGGGGAAACAACAGTCCCCTCAATAAATGGTGCTGGCAAAACTGGACACCACACACCAAAGAACACTGCACTCTGTCTAAACCACACAAAAACTGGCTAAAAACCCAGTGTTCGGCATCAAGCCCTTCCTCTCTTGGGTCCTCTGAGGACAGACACCCTCAGCAGTGAACCAGACACAAGAACCTTCTCCCCCACTTTTCCTCACCTTTTCCTTTAGCAGCATCACCTCCCAGCAGGTCCAGAGGAGACCTGGCTCCTGTCAGCGTGAACCGGACCCCACAATGTCCCAAAGCCCCAGTGGGTCCTGAGGAGACCCGGCTTCTGTAGGCGAGGACTCGGCCCCGGGTTGTCCTGAAGCCCAGGCCGTCAGCATGGACTTGGCCCTGCGTGTTCCAGAAACCAAACCCCAGTAGGGCTTGAGGAGACCGGGCTCCCATCAGCTGCGCGCAGAGCCAGGTCCGCAGGCAGAACACGCATTTGCCAATCGAGTCACGGAGGCGGGCTCGCGTTCCCCGCCAGCCAATGGGAAAGGGCAGACCAAGCGCCCTGCCAGTTCAGCAGAGGCCCCGCCCCCGGAGGGCAGTTCTGCTCCATCCGTTGTGCTGTGGAAATTCAAATTGAAATACAGCCAAATGACCCATGAATTCTCCAAAATAGTTAAGGAGCAATTAACTCCTTAACCGTAAGAAATGAAATGACTATAGACACAGGCTTTACTTTTTTTTTTTAATATTTATTTATTTAGCTTCACTGCGTCTTAGCTGTGTCACATGGGACCTTTTTTTTTTTCTTAAGTTGCAGCATGCGAACTCTTAGTTGAGGCATGTGGGATCTAGTTCCATGACCAGGAATGAAACCCAGGCCCCCTGCATTGGGAGCGCGGAGTCTTAGCCACGGGACCACCAGGGAAGTCCCTAGACAAGAACCTTAAAACTTATGCCAAATTCACACAAATATATTCACAGACATTTCAAATGCAAGGCTATCAAAATTACAGAGAAACATAGAAGAAAATCTACATGACCTTGGGTTTCGGCTATAGATCATGAGCTTTGAGTTTTAACATACAAAGGCCAATCACAAAAGATAAAAACATGGTGGACTTCATAAAATTAAATATTTCTACTCTGAAAGACCTTATTCAGAAAGTCAAAATGAGGCAGGAGATAAATGCTCTCCAGCCTACACATTTACAACTGGCCTCCTGTTCACACTTCCTGGGGTGAGAAAAAAATGGGCTCCAGGCTGGACATTCATTACCAGCCCCCTGTTTACTTTTCCTGAAGCAAGAGACAAACGGGCTCCAGGACTACACATTTATGACTGCACTCCTGTCTATATTTCGAGATCTGCACCTCGATATAAAAACCAGCAACAGAAATAGGGTAAATAACCAGACATTGAACATTTTTATGGGAGGAACAGAGTGGGACTAAACCCTGTTAAAAGATCAAGAGGTCATACATTTCCCATCCTTGAGGCAAAGGAAACATTGCACATGTGCAGAAAGACTCCTTGGGGGTCAAAAAGGAAGGGGCACCACCCCATAATAGGTGATGCTAAGGTCGTCCCATAGGCCTCTGGGCTGTAATCCATCTTAGAAAAGAGTTCTACACACATGTTGGGGAGGGTCTTAGGGCAGGGCAAGTGTGGAAAAAGAAACCAGATAACTGGCCAGAGGTGAACAGAGACCCGGGAGAACTGCCCCGTATACATGACGAAACCGTCCCTTTACTGCATTCCTCCTCATTGGGGGGCGTCCACACCCTTTCTCTCCGGTGTGCATCTCTGCCTTGCTTCTGTCTTAACTAAACAAACTGCTTCTCTGTGTGCTCTCCCACTTGTTGTGCTATGTCTCTAATAATAAACTTTGTATCTGTTTTTAGTTTTTACCTCAATGAGAAATGCATTTTTCATGGGGGGCAAGAGCTTGTTGGGGGGGGGCTAGGATTCCTGGTTTTCATCCAGGTTACCCAGGTTCAATTCCTGGGCAGGGAATGAAGATCTCGCTTCATGCCACCACTCACTGCTGCCTCTCCAAGATCAAAAAAACAAGCCACAAACTGGGAGAAAAATACTTGTAAACCACATATCCAGTAAAGGATTTGGACTCAAAATAGACAAAGACCTCTAAAACAGCCCCATTTAAAAAATGGGTAAGGATTTGAACACACATCTGGCCAAAAAATATATACAGATAATAAAAATCATACAAAAATTGGGCTTCCCTGGTGGCGCAGTGATTGACAGTCCGCCTGCCAATGCAGGGGACACGGGTTCGTACCCCGGTCCGGGAAGATCCCACATGCCGCGGAGCGGCTGGGCCCGTGAGCCATGGCCGCTGAGCCTGCGCGTCCGGAGCCTGTGCTCCGCAACGGGAGAGGCCACAACAGTGAGAGGCCCGCGTACCGAAAAAAAAAAAATCATACAAAAATTATACAAAAATATCATATACTATTAGGGATTTCCGAATTAAAATCGTGAGCTACCACAGCACGCCTACTAGGATGGTTAAACTCCAAAACTATGGCAATACCGACTGCTGGCGGGTGAGGAGAAACAGGAACACCCCCTCATAGCTGGGGGTGCATGCACAGCCACGTTGCAAGGCAGTTTCGCAGCTTTTTTCCACGACTAATCAAGTCTCCCCTTGGGGCCCAACAATTATGCGTCCAGGATGTAGGCAACTGCTTTGAAAATCTCTGTCCAAAAGCAGACAAGGATGCAATTATGCACAGCAGCACTATTTATAGTGGCTAAAAGCCTGAAGAAATCAGGATATCCTTCACTAGATGACTGCGTAAGCAAAGTGGAGTGCATCCATGTCAAGGCGAGCAGAATATACGGCGCCAAAATATGCCTCTCTGGCATAAGGATTATTTCAGTCTCATTCAAAATAAGAAAGAAAGAGAAAACTGAGACTGACTTTTATGAAGGACATTTATAATAAGGAAATCTCCATGTGTAAGGGCGTGTCCCTCTGTGCACCAGAAATAGAAGGATGATTAAATCTCAAGTCACTCTTATCAAGGGAGAAGTCCCGACTTAAACCTGCATACAGTACCCTTGTTTACTGTGCTTTGCATGATAACCTGCCATTATTGGCTTCCCCCCTTCCCCAAGGTCTTTTGCTTTTATCTGAAGAGGGTATTTGGTATTTAAGGTGATGGCTTTGGCCATTTCAGGGAGTGACTCAGTTTTTCTGGGTAGCTCCCTGTATACAGGAGGTATACATGCTGTTAAACTTCTGTTTTTCTCCTGTTAATTGTCTTTTATTATGGGGCGGGGGTGGGGCTCAACCAAGAACCCGGAAGGACAGAGTGAAAATTGTTTTTCCTCCCATACACATGCAATAGAATACTATGCAGCAGTAGAAAGGAATGAACCATCAACCCATTGAAAGACATGGATAAATCCTCAGTGCGCATCGTTAAGTGAAAGAATCCAGTCTGCGGAGGCTGCACACAGTATGACCCCATTTACGACATTCTGGGAAAGGCAAAGCCACATAGATGATAAGCAGATCATGGGGTGGGGGATTTGAAGTGTTCCATGTGATACTTTAGGATGGATACCTGTCACTATGCATTTGTCTAAGCCCATAGGTGTGTATAGCCCAAGGGGTCAATCAAACTCTATTCAAATTTAGTTATTTATGGTGTAGCAGTATTACAGGATGGAATACTCAACATGACAGAATCTAACTGTATTAGAAATGCATGGAAAAAACTCACTGTAGGAGATGGGATAAAAGGTGCTGACCAAAGTTAACTTTGGAAATGAACGCAATCTCTAGACTAAACGCAGAATGGACTGTACACAAACAGTGGACTTTATTTTATGGAGTTCTTTCCAGGGTGTAGCAGCTAACAATTCTGAAACCTCTGCACATGTAATCTGGAAAGGAGCAATGCACACATAAATGGCAGATGGCGGGAGCCAGGCTCCTTGCTGTGGGAGCGGGAAGTTACAGGTAAGCGAGGGGAGAGCCTCTGCCCTCATAATACTTGGCTGAGCTTCCTGGGAGGATGCTGTGGGGAGTTCACTGGCCGCAGGAAATGCACAGATCTTTACACTGGGAAGGCTCTGCAGACATAGAAACCTCACACCCCATCTTTCCACTCATACCTGCTGCAAACACTCAGCCCTCTGGAACCAGCCAGTTGCAGCTTTTTAGACATTCTCGCCCCCAGGCAGATAAAGGAGCATAAGGGTCTTGCTTACCCCTAAGCTGTCCCAGAGTCCAGGCCCTGGGGTTGAAGCCAGGATGGGGCTGCCTAGACCTCTGACCAGCAGGTGAGAGGAGGGAGGAAGACCTGTCCTGAGGGCAGAGGTTCCCTCAAGCCTGTGAGCCCCGGAGCCCTGATGGGATTCACTCCCAGTGGGGACATGGGTGGAGCCTGCAGTGGTTCCGTTTTCCACCTGGGCCCCTTTGATGAAACCACGGCAGCAATGGGCCCAGACGTCTCCTGGTGGTGTCTCAAACTGACACAGCAGTTTTATAAAGGAACGGGAGAATGAAGCTGAGCTCCTGACAGCCACTCCTTCTGGCTCTGAGTTGCTTCTATCAGGCCCACAGACACATCCGTGGAGTCTGCTGTAACCCGCCTTCCCCCACCTGGCCTTTCCTCTTCCTCCCTGTGATGATCCCAGTGACATTTCCAGCCCGGGCCCCTCTCCCAGGCCAGACGCCTCTGTCCAGCCACTGCATCCCCGTCTCCCTTGGGGGCTAACAGGCCCCTCAGAGGAGTGGGATCCCGCAGCCCCCCACACCCAGGAGCAGCCCCACCTTCCCAGGACAGACCCCTCCCCCACATCCTCTGCTGTAGCTCCTCTCTGAAGTACCTGGATAACAGTGTCTGACGCACGCTTCCTGAGTTGTTTTACAGATTTCTAGCAGATGGAAGACATTACCTACTGCACTTGATGATCAAGAGCCCCAGACCTACTGGCACCTAAGGAATGATACTGTTCACCACCCTGTTAGCTCACTACCAACCAACCAGAGAACTGTGCACCAGCTGACCTCACACCTGTGACCCCTCCTCCAAATCCACACTAATCCCCTCTACGCCCACAGCCCTGGCCCAAGCCCGATCTGGTGCCTGGTTCCTCCATCAGGCCTGACAAAGCTCCCTGCCCCACGGTGCGTCTCACATCCCACACCAACGTGGTCTTTTTGAAGCATAAACGAGACTGACTCTCTCCCACCTGTAATCCCCCAGATGTTTCCCCACTTTCGCTAGGGCATCTGCCGGGAGAGACATCTGCCAAGGCCCTGAGTGTCCCCGGCATCCCCACTAGGCTGCTGGCTCCTGAGCTCCCTGACAATGGGCACCTCAGCAGGCCGGGCGACACGGCAGGAAACCCCAGAACTGCTCACCTCAGGACTGGGCAGGCACTGCCACGGCCTGATCAGAGAGAGCAGAGAAGGGGTCCCCAGCTGGGAAACACACTCTGCACGAGTGGCCTCTCCTTGAGCCATTACATCACCTCGTGTGACTTGAGGGAAGGAAGGACCGAGGCACACTTGGTTCCTAAGGAGGATGGTATAGGCTCAGTCACGTCCCTCCAAATTCACATGCTGAATCCCTAACCCCCAGGACCCCAGGATGTGGCTGTATCTGGAGATGGGGTTTTTAAAGAGATGATCAAGGTAAAATGAGGTCACTAGGGTGGATCCTAATCCAATAGGATTGATGTCCTACAAGAAGAGATTAGGACACAGAAGATCATGTGAGGAGAAGATGGCTGTCTACACGCCAAGCAGAAAAGCCTCAAGGAGAAACCAGCCTGCAGACACCTTGATCTCAGACAGCATCCAGGACTGGGAGGTAGGTCTGTTGTTCAAGCTGCCCTGTCTGTGGTATTCGTTATGGCAGCCCAGAGCAGACTCACACACAGGGTAAAGCAGGTCTCACACTAGACAGCCCACTCTCCATTCCCCTGTATGTGAGTTACAGGAGCCTCAGGAACTGAGGAAGGTGTCCCCGAGGAGAGGCACAAGATATGAGATTTTAGGCATAACACGACTGCACTGATCTTAAACGAGCCTGATCTACATTCACACGAGATGGTTTTGTGCTGTATATACACCCACATTAGCACCTTCAGTCTGAAGTGCAGACCTTTCGCTTCACCACCTCCACTGAGAGCATTACCTTAATCTGCTCTGAGCCACCTCCTATAGGATTTCCACAACCACAAAGCATCAAAGACTGCATGCTGATGCGTAATCACGTTTCACAGGACCCAGAGACTGTGCGCTAGCTTCCGGGTGGCCCTGCCACAGCAGAGCCGCCCAGCTGCCCATCAGAACCCGTGGCCCTTTTTCCTGTTCACATCCACCCTGCACCTCCCAGCTTTCCCACCCATTGCAGCTCGAAGGGGAAGCGGTGGAGGTGGTGAGGGCCTTGGCCAGCCTGTGTCCTAGGATGGAGCCATGTGGTCACCCCATCCCCTGCTGGTTGGAGCCCTCCACCTGAAAGCAGGAAAGAGAAACAAGGAGGACAGAGCCTGGGCTCCAGCACCCACCTGCCCTGAAGTATCACATGAAGGGGACAGAGACATCTTGAGCTTCAGCCCATTTTGGGGGGACACTTTGTTCCAGTAACAAACCTTTGCTTTAAAAACCAAGATGCTTTACAGATCCCTCCCCAACTATAACAGAAAGTGAGGCTTAAGTTCCTCACAGAATAAAGTTATGAGGAACTTACAGGCCTAAGAAACTTAGCTTTGGGACACTCAATTAGTGAAGAATCTAAACAGAGTTTGGGCTTGGGGGCAGTAAATTGAAGAAGTACCAAGGGTTGTTCATACAGGCTTCTGTACCTTTCACATGAGAGGCTTATTTCCTGCTTTCAAGAAGATAGAGAGTCAGAGTGTCCCTCTTGCATCAGCCATTTATTAAGGAACTGTAATTCAAAATAATCGATATGGCACTGTGGAGCAGTCCTCCCTGAGACCCAACAATACACAGAGGTGGGAATACATGCATGTATTTCCTTGCATTATCAGCTGAGCACTTTTAGCTCCTATATGTAACTTTTTAATAACATTCTCTAGTAAAAGGAACCAGAGCTCTTTGAAATAATGGCTGACACTAGGACTGACACAGTAAATATATGAGCCAGGACAATCTTGAATCTTATATCAGAAAATAAGGAAATACCAAGAGAAAAAATCCACAGGATGGAATGATGTCAAAGAAAGACAGGAACCAATGGAAAGAGCTCTCAATAGCCAAAGTAGGAATGAATTTAGCAACAAAATCTGGACTGCTGGATTATAACAAAAGTTAAAATAACAAAGCAAAACAAAAAATACTATCCCCAGGTGTCCATGCTGGTAAAAATAAGTAACTGCACAGGTTTTGTTTGTTTGTTTTAATGACTAGGGTTGAATAGAAATCTCCTATGTGGAAGTCCAAATAATTGATGTGGACACTCAGCCATCCATGGAGTGTGGAGGTGGAGATAACTCCTGTCTCCATAAGTGCTGGTTCCCAAAGTAGCTTCCTCCTAAAGAAGACACACAGTATGGAAATGGGAAAAACTTAACTTCATTGTGGGGGAATCTGACAAACTACCTCAGCCAGGTGACCAAAGTTAATATTAACAGTGATAAGTTGCCCTGAGAGCCTGTTCCCTCGATATAAAGTGATGAGAAAGCACTTTACCCCTGTGATCTGCTTACTCAACACCCATTAACTCAAGCCTAATCCTGAGAAAAACACAAGTAAATTCCAATGTGGGACAGTCAACAAAATAGCTGACCAGTACGCCTCACCAATGTCAAGGTCATAGAAACAAGGAGAGTCTCAGAAACTGTGAAAGCCCAGAGAAGCCTGAACAGACATGATGACTAAATGTCACATGATACCCCTGGATGGCATCCTGGAAGAGAAAAAGTTAGAATGAAGGAAACCCAAGTGAAATATGGATGTCAGTTAATAATAAGGTATTGATATTTCATCATTAATTGTGACAATTCGGTTGAAAACTAGAATGAGAAACCTATTGCATCACACTAGAAATCTAGACGAAATGGATAACTTCCTAGTAAAAACACACATTAACAAAATGGAACGTAACAAAGGAAAATACAAACAGAACAGTTAGCCACCAAAAGACCTCTTCCCCATTTTGCTTCCCCTTTCATTGTTCCAGGATTTCACTCGCCTGGGACAGGGAAGGAATGGAGACAGAGCAACCTGGCAGCTCCCCTAAGTTCGGACCGCTCTCGGTGTCTTCATCTCGCCCAGCCATGCCCCATCCAGTAGGGCACCCAAGGGAGTCTCAGGGATTACTGGTTCTGATGTTATCAGCTATGATTTTTGTGATTCCAATGGACTGGACACACTTACTAAAGTAAAATAAATCTTTTTTGTTTTTGTTTTTGTTTTTGTTTTTGTTTTTGTGGTAAGAGGGCCTCTCACTGTCGTGGCCTCTCCCGTTCTGGAGCGCAGGCTCCGGACGCGCAGGCTCAGCGGCCATGGCTCACGGGCCCAGCCGCTCCGCAGTATGTGGGATCTTCCCGGACCGGGACACGAACCAGTGCCCCCTGCATCTGCAGGCGGACTCTCAACCACTGCGCCACCAGGAAAGCCCAAATCATTTTTAATGATATAAATTAATAACTGCAAGAGACAGGTTTAAGAGTGGATGTGGACCTGGCAGTTCTGGTGGCTCACTCTCTTGCAGTGTGGTCTGGTCTCTCTCCAATCCTTTGTCCTGCTAAATGCCTTTGGGTGGCCCCATTCACAGGAACAGTCTCTCTCGCTGCATCCAGGGCTTCCAGAAACTGCAGGCGACACCCACTCAATGTCCATTTTAACAGAAAGGAAGAGGTTCAGTTACGGTCAGTGATTGTGGTCACCCATCCAGGGCTTTGGCTGTCCTCCCTTGATGGCAGGAAGCTCTTCCACTAGCTAAAATACCAACTTTGCTGTTGGTGGTAAACTCAACACTCTTGCTTTGGGCATCACATCCGAGGCTGGCCCTGATTGCCTGTGTACCTCAAAAGGCACACAGACTTCATTTGTGTCCCTGGGAGGTGGGAGCCCAGGAGTCACACCTGCCCTCTGTCTATATTAATCACCCATCTCCACAGAACACATCTGCTCATTTTCCTGTCTCTGCTCTCTCCTTTACAGAGAACAGAAACCAAATGGTAGGTGGTAAGGAAACTGTTACTCAACGGAGCAGCGTCTCAAGGATTATTCTATACCGTGGAAGCCACAGTAGGCTGGCTTTCCGGAGGGCACAGGCACTGGGTCCAGGATGCACATGGCTCCTGGAGACCACGCAGTCTCTGTGGGAAAACACCAGCTGGGAAGCCACTTGCTCCCATACCTTTGATTTCTCATGAGTATGAATGGCAAAGGTTTGCAACAACCCAAAGGCCAGAGGATTGCAGGGCCACCGTCTGCTGTATGCTGATGGTGGCCAGGGCCACACTCAATGTCTGGAGGGTTATTTCCTCTCAGAAGGCTGGGTAGCTATGAGGGAGGAGGCCCTTTTCTCAATCACGTGGATGTATGGAACTGAAACATCCCAAGGGGCCGTCTATGCTGCCCAGGGAGCTGTTCAATTGCCCAGCAGCAAGGTCAGCTCAGTGATTGGCCACAGGGGCCTGACAGGGCCCAGGCAGGCCTGAGCTGGAGGACCACAGATGCCTGCCTGGGTGGTCAGCGGTAAAGGGATATTCTGAGGTTTTATTATCTACTACTGCCCACTCAAATGGGATGAAGGATGCAGCCAGTCCTGAAGGGCACCGCCAGCCCTCAAGAAGGCAGCATATGGGGGCTGGCAGCGCTACAGCCTTGCATGCATGCCAACACCTCCCACTGAGCGCACTGCGTGTCAGAGCTGGGCTGGAACCTGGGTCCAGCCCCACCCTCCTCATGTTGGTGGCAGGGGACCTTCCTGACTTCTGAGGCCCTCCACAACCACAGACTGAGGTTAAGTTGGAGATGAAACAGTCAGCAACCAGAGCAGACATTTCTTTCATCTTCTTTAGAGTCCAGGATGCAGAGAGGAAGCAGAGGCGGAGCAGAAAACCAACAGTCCAGCTTGACCCCACGTCACTTGCACCAGGTGAGTCCTGTCCATCGTGGAGGCTCAGATAGACGAGAGAGGGGAGAGCGAAGCAGGCCCATTAGATCGTGAACGCTAGGTGTGTAAAGTCTGAGTACTTTCTGGTTTTCTTTTTATTTACAGGAATTTCTGTTTTTCAGTCAATAAGATACGCTATTAGTAAAATGAAAAGATTAAAATTGTGTATACCTTTTCACATGCCCCTCACTACATGTGAATTCTGTAGAAGGTACACATCTTCAGAAATCTCTTCTTACAAGAGTCACGGATTTACTTACTAAAAGCTGGCTGGAATCAACACACGTGACTTTGCAGTTTCAGGATTGCCAGGGTCCCTGGCTTGCTGGGCCGCAGTTCCTACTTTCCACCTCTGTAAGATGCAGGTGGAGAAGCAAGGATGAGACCTGTCCCTCTATTGTTAGGGACGTTGTCCCTAACTCAGGCACTGACGAAATCCCTGACTCAAAGCCTGTCACTCTCGCTAACTCAGGCTCTGATTCTGTCCCTACCTCTAGCCCTGATGCTTGTACTATTTGAGGCCCTGACATTGGTAGTAAATAAGGTCTTGATGTCTCAATAACTAAGGTCTTGACACTATGCCTAGCTCATTTCCTGACACTATCCCTAGCCCTTCACCTGACACTGTCCCTAGCTAATGTCCTGCCTCTTATCCTAACTAAAGCTAGATTTACTACTCACCCTCTTACTGAAGAAAGTAAGCTGTGTGTTCAGGAATTCCTTCAGGAATGTCAGCCTCTCAGTTATCAGTTTCAAAGGCTTGAATGTCATTTTAGATATATTCTTCCCAGCGTGTGGAATGAATTATAAAATTCTGCAAATCTTCCCCACACTCCAGTCTTGAACGTTTTCTCGCTTTCTTCCCAGCATTTCTAGAGGTTAGTTTACAGCTTTAGATCTACTCTTCCAGCGTTCATTATTGTGAATGGTGAGTGAGAAGCTAGCATCCCTTTCGAAGGAAGGCAACAGGAGAGTGTCTGGGTGTCACTGTTTCTGAAGCTCCCCAGGTGTGGGGTCCACATGACCAGAGGGGAGTGGGCAGCTGGGGCCCAGGACTGGAAGGGCAAGACTTTAGGTGGGGATCAGCTTCTGCTGAGTTCCATGGGGGCACAGCAAGCAGACAAACTAGGCTGTGACCCCAGGACACCAAGGTATGTGTAGTTGCAGGTGGACATAGCTGGGGCTCTGAAATCTCAGGGGCAGAATGCACCAAACCTGTCCAGGCATCCAGAGGGTGGGGGACACACCTCCATTTTTCAGGAGACAGCAGGACTCAAAGTAAGGGGGAGGGCTTCCCTCTGCTGGAAGGAACACAGTCCTCAGAACAGGCCATAGGGAACAGAGTAGGCGCTGATAAAGTTTTGTAGGAAAAACAAATGGTCTGTTTTACTAAAAACCAACGTGTACATTACATTTTACAAAACTGCATCCATTCTGACCTCTTGGCCCCTTCCCTAACTCCACAAAAAAAGGGGGTACTCAGTGAGCTATGAGGACAGGGTCCCTCCTACAATGCTCAAGGCTGCCCAAGCACCCCCGGAGCCCTGGTCCAGTGCACACAGGGATGTGGGAGCAGTGGAGCCAGCATACTGCTGCCACCAGCTCAGGACACCTAGAGCCTGTCCAGAGTCCTCGCCGCCATCCCAGGTGAGGGTCCTGCCAGGACCACAGACACAGTGACCCACAGGCTGAACCTCAACTGGATTCACAGGTGGGCCCTGCCTGGGTGGCTCCAAGCGGCAGGAGGAAGAGACCAGGCAGCACAATTGTGGTCAGCACTGCCCGGGGCCAGTGCAGGGACAGGCAGGGTTTCCATCCCAGCACCTCCTTCTCCAGGCAGGATTAAAGAAGTCCAAGATATAGCTGATCTAGAAGGGGGTGAGAGAACTGACTGGATGGGGACCCAGGTGGGAACAAGGAACCTGGGGGGGGGCAGGCGGACAACGGGTTTCTTAAAGGTAGGAGGCAGATGTCTCCACAAGGAGCAGGAGTGGGACACTAGGTAGAGAGTGGGGTGCAGGGAGCCCACGAGTGCACGGGTACTGAGTGTGCGGAGCAGTGAGAAGAGTCGGGCCTGGGGGCGGGGCAGGCAGAGCGGGACACCGGGGGAAGAGCGGGCTGGGGAAGACTGTCTTCTCAGAGCAGGAAGGAGAAGAGGATGAGAGGGGCCCCAGGAAAGCAGGGACTAGGAAAAGAAATAGGGTCCCTGAGTGGGGTCACTGGGCAACTGGGGTGGGAGTCGGGGGGCTCACAGTGTGGCTGGACACCAGCACCCCTGCAGGGGTCAGGCCAGGAGGACATCGTCCAGGGGTTTGTGTCACACATGTGGGTGTAGCTCACACAGAGGGCAAAGGCCACCTGGAGGATCTGCAGGTGAGCCACTAAGCCGTGGAGCTGGTGTCGGCCTGAGACCCCCACCCCACACCGGGACCTGCTGCACAGACCAGAACACGCTAAAGAGCACGGCAGGTGGGTGAGGGCCTCCAATTCACCTTGCCCACCACTACCGCTACCCACCCCATGCACAGATGGCTGAACAGAGGACAGGGGAAGGGATGTGACTTAGCTGTAGCTGCACAACAAAAAAGTCACAGAGGGGGCCCCACCAAGACCACCACTGGGTACAGGCCAAAGGAGGCGCACCCCAAGTAGAAAGATGATCCGAGACTGGAGAGGGCGGCCTAGCTGACTGCCCACCCAGAGGCCAGGCAGTTCCCCCTCATCTCTGGTCTCCACATGCGTCCTGTTTCCTTGTCCCGTGTTTCCCAAAGTCCAGGGCCTGCTGCAGGTGGACTCTCTACGGAACCTGCTGCACTGCACCTCAGAGCTGCTCACCCGTGTGTGCCCCTCCCCAGCTCAAACTGAGGAGTGACAGGGTGGAGTTACTTCCCCATCAAAGCCATTTACTCTCCCAGAGGCCAGTCCTGCTAAGATCTGAAGGAAGAACAATCAGGCAAAGGCAGCAGCACAACTGAAGACCTTTAAGCAGGATTAAGTTGGTTACCTCAGGAGCAGACAGGAAGCCAGCAAGGCAGGAATGTGGGTGGCGGGGAGGGAGCCACATCAGACAGGGCGTCAGGAGCCTAAACGTGTGCAGGCCCTGTGTGGGGCCTCATCCACCAGCCTTCATATGGTATCCTAGGAACGATCAAGCCACTGGGTCAGAGGAGCAGAACCCAACACACATGGAGGACGAACTCTAGCTGGTGAACAGACAGGAGGCAAGAGTGGCGGTCAGAGGGGACTCACACCTGGAGGATCACGCAGCATTCAGGGTGAGAGATCTGGCCAGGATGAGAATACTTAGCAGAGAAGACAAAGAAAGCACAGAAGATCTGAGATTTTTTGAAGACAGAGCTCGTACCAGCTGAAGTACTGAACACGTGTGGGGGAGAAAGGGCAATAGAGGACACAATACCGTGATTTATAAGAAATATATATATATGTGTGTGTGTGTGTGTTTCATTCAAATGATCAAAATATTTCTCACATGTATTTGGTCTTCATCCACAGTTTCTGGCTCACTGCTCCAAAAAACCCTTGGAATTTTCTGAGGAACAATGGCGATAGGCTATTTGGTCTCTTGTCCTCAGTTCCTGAAAAACACTTCAGGGAAGGTGACTTTCAAATTCCGACCAAAGATGGAGGCTGGCTGGCAGAACTAAGCATGTGATTAGAGGGTTAAAACTCCCCACCTCTGGGGAGTGGAGGAGGGCTAAAAGTTGAATCAATAATGTCTACGTAAGGAAGACTCCATAAAATACAAAAGGACGGGGTTTAGAGAGCTTCCAGGGGGTGAACACGGAGACGGAAGGAGAGTTCCATACCTTTCCCCGTGCCTGGTGCTATGTATCTGGCTTTTATTCATATACTAGTAATAAACTGGTAACCTAGTGAGTGAACAAGTTTTCCTGAGTTCTGGTATTCATTATAGCAAGTTAACTGAACCCAAGAAGGGGGTCACAGACACACCCAGGAGTACTTCCCAGAACTTCTGCTGCCAGTGTCCTTGTCCCCATGGTGAAAGAGAGCCACCGCCTGCCTCTACAGGAGACCCTCCAGCACTAACAGCCGTGTGGATGAAAGGCTCTTGGTGCTGCAGCCAGGAGTCAGTGCTGTGCCTCTGAGTTGTCATACAGAGTGAATTAAGTCAGAAAGAGAAAGACAAATACCGTATGCTGACACATATATATGGAATTTAAGGAAAAAAAAAAACTCATGAAGAACCTAGGGGTAAGACAGGAATAAAGACACAGACCTACCAGAGAATGGACTTGAGAATATGGGGAGGGGGAAGGGTAAGCTGTGACAAAGTGAGAGAGTAGCATGGACATATATAACTACCAAACATAAAATAGATAGCTAGTGGGAAGCAGCCGCATAGCACAGGGAGATCAGCTCGGTGCTTTGTGACCACCTAGAGGGGTGGGATAGGGAGGGTGGGAGGGAGGGAGATGCAAGAGGGAAGAGATATGGGAACATATATATATGTATAACTGATTCACTTTGTTATAAAGCAGAAACTAACACCCCATTGTAAAGCAATTATACTCCAATAAAGATGTAAAAAAAAAAAAAACACAGGAACCTGATTTATAGCCAGTTGGTCAGAAGTATAGGGAACAACTATAGGACTCGTGACTGGCATGTGAAGTGGAGGGGGGGGTCTTGTGGGACTGAGCGCTTTTCCTGTGGAATCTGATTCCATCTCTGGGTAGACAGTGTCAGAATTGAGTTGCATTCTTGGACACGCTGCTGACATCCAAGAATTGCTGTTGGTGTCGGGAACCCTCAACACAAACACACACACACATTGGAACTGGATCCACGAACCTCTTTTGCAGAGGTGACACAGATTTTTGGCCTGATCAACTAGTCGGGCAGTAGTGCCATTCACTGAAAAGCAGAAAACAAATGGAGATTTAGGGACTAATCGGATGTTTGGGACATGTCAAGTTTGAAATGCCTGTGAAACAGCAAAATAAGAGATGTTGAGTAGGCAGGTGGGCTCCAGGTATCTATCTAGTCTGGTCTGCAAGTTTGGGAGACACCTCCAAAGATGGCACCACAACCACTGAAGAGGATTAAGCCCCCTTGAAAACCCAACTTAATGCAGAAGGCCTGGGACTATCACCTGGAGCAGCTGACATCAGAGCTTGTCCACTGAGGCTCAATGTTAGTGTCTGGCTGGGATTCTTAGGGCAGGAAGCTATCTGCTCCTCAGAACAAAGCCTGGGCTGCTGGGGGCTACGATGGCTCCCCAAGGATGCTACCTGCTCAGGAATGAAGGCAATACAGACAAAAGACCAAGCACTGGGGTGAGAGCCAGGACCCAGCAGTGCCATACACCACCTCATCTATATAGACAGTTAACACACGCTTTCACTCTTCCACTTTTGTGAGGAATACTTTTATTATGGCAATAAGACACAATGGCATGGAGCTCTACACCACCTGACAGAACATCCTCCCATAAGTGAGCACCAGTGCATAACTATGTCACTTCCCTACTAATCCTTATTACCAACATCTACTTAGTCTGCTCCTAAGCCTGTTAAAAGAGTCCTTCTACAACATGCTAAACACTCACTTCAGTTTACTGTAGAAACTTCTGAACGGACCTCCCTCTTCTGGCAGGAGAGACATTTCAGCTGAAAACCTATAAATGGGGTCCTGGGCTTGTCTGACAGTCAGGTCAGTACCCAACATGCAGGTCTTGCATCTTCCCAACAGCCATGGCACCAGATTCACTGACCAGCCAGGGAGAGAGCAACCCCACATCTGTCTGACAGAGCATTCCTGGAAAGCTCTGCACTCAAGACAAACCCCTGCACCAACTGCAGAGGAGGACCGTTCCAGAATGGGGAAGAGGCTAAAAGAAATTGAACCTAAACTCTTCATCAGGAGTGTCTAGGGTGTCCTTGGCTCTCCCTGTTAGACGAGGCCTGCAGACCCTTCGGCTCTTCTTTCTGGCCGCCTCACCTACAGGCTGCACCTGGACTGAGTGGGCAGCTGTAAGGGAGGGGAGAGACTGTATCAGAATTGAATGATAATGGCTAATGCTAACTGTGCCCATACAACTCTATCCCCATTGTAAAAATTAACTGACTTACTTCTCAAAATTATAAGGTATCACACCCCCTTGAGAATCACAGAGAGATTCACTAACTCTCCTGCCCCTGCCTCCCTGGTCCAAGCCCAAGTTCTGTGTTCCTGAGATCCAGGCTTTCTCTCTCCCTGCTCCCTGACGCTCCTGAGCCATCTTCTACCCCCGCCAGCCCTACTGCTCTGGGCTTCCTCCTTCCACTGCCCAGGCTCTTCCTCCCCGCCCCCTTGAACTAGGCAGGTGTGCACCAACCAGTTCCCAGGTCCTCACCGGTCCTGAGAGCCCGCAGGGCCATGCACCACTCGGCTTCCATCTGAGCCCTGTAGTCCCCGAACAAGGAGCGCATCAGCTGCCTCTTCCGGGGCAGGGGGGTTCTTTGGCTGCGCAGGATTCGGATTGCCCCAAGAGCTTGCTCTTCTGCAAATGAAAACACAGGACTAGTAACCTTCTCTATCCTCACCTCCAACTGTCCTACCGCAAAGGTAACGATTCCACCCCTTGGGAGCACCTGCTGGCCACAGGACTGTCACCGTTCACCCGCCCCCGCCCCCCGCAACTCTACAGACAGGCCCCTCACTCTGCTTAGGGGTGGGTCTCTGCATCTTCAGCCCCAGCTCCAGCTTTTCCACGCACCAGGCCAGTTCCCGGGCCAGCTGCTCCGCCTGTGGTGGATCGGGGATAGTGGCTGTAAGAGGGTACCTGGACCCCGCGGCCTCCAGCCCCATTCCACAGGAACACAAAACTCCCCGTCTCATCCTCTCCCCGCTTTAAATCCGCAAATCCGAGACTACACCCACCGGCGGATTCCCACCCAGAATGCACCCCGAGGCTCCACCCTTCCCGACTAAGGCCCGCCCTTGCCTGGGCCTCCGCACTTAGGGGGGCTTCCTCTGAGGCCGGCGTTTCTGTGGCTTTCCCGCCTCCATTCGCCGCAGAGGCCCCATTCCGGGTTTTCTTCTTCTTCTTTTGTTTCTTGGCCCTGGAGGCAGCGTCACTGTACGTAGGGTGCCCTAAGCAGACAGACTTGATAGGGCCTTACAGTGGAAGGACTCGGGGCGCCAGGAAGCGGCGGAGGGAACCGGGGGCTGCGGGGTGCGCGGGCAGTACCTGGGGCTGCCGATGTCTCCCGAGCAGGATGTCCTGGAGCCTGGAGAAAGGGGGACAGTACGAAGGTCACGAAGAGCCACCAAGGGCCCAGGGCCCCGACACCGGTGCGCCCTCACCGTAGCACTCACCGCCATGCGCTGCAGCCGCAGCCAGACCCTGAGGAGGGCTTCAGGACCGACGCCGAATTCGCTCCCCGCGAAACACGTCTGCGTAGCAGAGTTCCGCAGAGCCTGT
>NW_020172779.1:23592139-23605204 GCF_003031525.2 Neophocaena asiaeorientalis asiaeorientalis | reverse complement strand
GGGCCTTTCGGAGCGCGGTCTGCAGGAGACCCTCCCCAACACTGACAATGTTGCAGGTACTGCTCTGGATGAAAGGGCTACGCCTACACAAGGGAATGTGCCCTTAAAGCTCACCTGCTAGTGGGGAGGGAAAAGCAGGTAAACAGACATGAAAAGCTGTCACCCAGAGCGGCGCTGTGAATAACAGCGGCCCCAACGGGGCGCCGGGTGATCAGCAAAGTCCTGCGAGGAGTAGCAGCCCTGGAGGGTCTGGTCCGGCAGCGGAAAGGAGGGCGGGGCCGAGGTGCAAGGCGAGGTGGGGGAGTTGCAGGGCCCTGGACCGCAGCGGGAGGCGGCTTCTGTTGTAAGCGCAGTGGAAGCACTGGGGGACGTTCATCCATCCGAGGAGTGACGCGGCCTTACCCAGATGCTGCTGTGTGGTGAGGGCCCAGAGGGGCTGGGGTAGGGGAAGGGAGGACCTGGAGGGGATTCAGAAACAGGAAGACCCCGCGCACCTGCTGGCGTCCCGACGTGGGCACCATCTACCTGCCCTTCTGCGCTCCCTGCCCAGGGCCGCCCCCCCAACCACGCGCCGCTCCTGGCCCCGCATCACAGGCGTCAGGAGGACCCGGGTGCCGTGGTGCTGCTTGAGAGGACAGGAGTCTGAGGTGCTGCTGTCCGATGATTCCTGTCAGTGAAATCGGCGTTGTTTCCTGAGGCGAGGGGATGGGAGGTCTCAGAAGGTAGAGTTTGGTCATCCCAGTAGTTAGTCCCGGGTTGGTGAAAAAGTTCCTTAGGTTTTTATGTAAAAACAAAAGACATATTTTTCATCTTCACCAAGAACTTTATTGAACAA
The DNA here is from genome assembly GCF_003031525.2 of Neophocaena asiaeorientalis asiaeorientalis. NCBI lineage: Eukaryota > Metazoa > Chordata > Mammalia > Artiodactyla > Phocoenidae > Neophocaena > Neophocaena asiaeorientalis. The sequence goes on along the minus strand of NW_020172779.1, from coordinate 23,604,369 downwards.
CGTATTCACCGTTTTGTTCCACTACCTCCTGCCATTTTTCAGGCAACTTCATAATTGCGTCTTCCCCAAAATTCTTATCTTTTTGAGCAAAGAACTGTTCCAGGTGCCTTTTACAGTCTTCTGGGAATGGAAATTTTTTCCATCAAGAGAATTTTGTAAAGACTGAAATAAATGGAAATCCAAAGGTGCAATGTCTGGTGAATACGGGAGCTGAATCAGAACTTCCCAGCCAAGTTGTAACAGTTTTTGCCTGGTCATCAAAGAAACATGCAGTCTTGTGGTATCCTGATGGAAGATTATGTGTTTTCTGTTGACTAATTCCAGATGCTTTTCGATGAGTGCTGCTTTCATTTGGTCTAATTGGGAGCAGTACTTGTTGGAATTACTCGTTCGATTTTCCAGAAGGAGCTCATAATAGAGGACTCCCTTCTAGTCCCACCATATACACAACATCACCTTCTTTAGATGAAGCCTAGCCTTCAGTGTGGTTGGTGGTGGTTCATTTCACTTGCCCCACGACCTCTTCCATTCCACATTATTGTACAGTATCCACGTTGCATCACCCCTCACAATTTGTTTTAAAAATGGAACGTTTTCATTATGTTCAAGTAGAGAATCACACGCAGAAATATGGTCAAGAAGGCTTTTCCGGTGTAACTTCTTGTGGAAGCCAAACATCAAAGCGATGAACAGAACCAAGCTGCTGCCAATGATGTTCAACGCTTGATTTGGATATTTTGAGTATGTCGGCTCTCTCCCACGTGGTATAACGTTAATTGTTCTCAATTAATGTTCTCTGTTTGATCGCTATCAACTTGAACTGGTCTACCCAACCACGGAGCACCGTCCAGCGGGAAATCCCCAGCACAAAACTTCGCAAACCACTTTGGACACGTTCGCTCCGTCACAGCACCTCTCCATACACTGCACAATTTTTTGTGTGTGTTTCAGTTGCGTTTTTACCTTCCTTGAAATAATAAAGCATAATATGCTCAAAATGTTGGGGGTTTTCTTTCTTCTCCAATATTAAAATGGCTACACAGGGACATCCCTGGTGGCTCAGTCGTTACGAATCCGCCGGCCAGTGCAGGGGACACGGGTTCGAGACCTGGTCCGGGAAGATCCCACATGCCGTGGAGCAACTAAGCCCGTGCGCCATAACTACTGAGCCTGCGCTCTAGAGCCTGCGAGCCACAACTACTGAGCCTGTGTGCCACAGCTACTGAAGCCCCCTCCCCTAGAGCCCGTGCTCCACAACAAGAGAAGCCACCGCAATTAGAAGCCCATGCACCACAACAAAGAGTAGCTCCCGCTTGCCGCAACTAGAGAAGGCCCACACACAGCAACGAAGACCCAACACAGCCAAAAAAAAACCTAAATAAATAAATTTATTTAAAAAATGTTTTTAAAGTAAAATAAAATGGCTACACAAAAATTCACCAATTTTGATAAGTTTTTTTAAGTGTATGCTGATATGACTGCTGTTGCAATACAATCTAACAAAATTGTTTCCAATGAAGTTAAAGACAACTAAGCACTACTATAGCCATCTTACAGAAAAAAGCAAATGAACTTTTTGGCCAACCCAAATAGCTAATATATTAGCTATTTACTGAGGTGTAACAAATTACCACAAAACTTATCAGATTGAAAACAGCAATCACTCTTTATCTCATAGTTTCTGATGGTCAGGAACCTAGCAAAAGCATAGCTGGTTGGTTCTAGCTCAGGCTCTCTTTGAGGCTGCTTCACCTTTTGGAGGAAGACCAAAGACTTTTTAGACATATTTAAAAACAACCACAGTTAGGATGTATTTCAGTCCTGGGAGACTGAGGTTTTGGTGGTGAGTGGACTCCAGACCCTAAGGGGCCTCTCCCTGCCTCCTTTGGCTGTGAAACCCTCTATGACTTGGCCCAAAACTGCTTCCTACAGAAGCCTTCTCAGCCCAGACATGTGTGCCTGAGCACAGGCCTCACACCAGATGCTTCCCCTTCCACAGCCTCTATTCCCAGTCAGCCACTGAATCCAATCAGTTTATCTCCTAAGTAATCTCCACCCCTACCCACCCCCACCCCCCAATACACACCATCTCTGGCCTGAACTGCAATCAAGTCCTCACTCATCTCTCTGCCTGCACTTTCACTCTCTTCTCTTTTTTGAACCACCCTGTGGTGAGAGTGGTCTTTCTAAAAACAGAAAACTGTGTTGCTCTCCTGCCTAGAAATCTTCTATTTCCTCCAGCATAAAGTCCAAGCTCCTTTCTTCCAGCCAGCACATGCCCCGTAAGTCATACAGAGGCAACTATTTCCAGACCTCACTCTGCTCTGGCCCTGCTGATCTGCCAGCCTTCCGAGCCTCACCCCCCACCTCTCCTTACAGGCCCCTGCAGCCCCCACAGCCCTCTGCCCAGCCAGCCACCTCATTTTTCTTCCCTGACAGTACTAGCACCTGTTCAAACCCCCAGACTCAGAGAGTAGGTCCTTGAAGAGCTCTAGAGAGGAAAGCATAGACAATCTAGTCCTCCATGTCTCTAAGTCCCCAAATCTCCTCTACATTGCCTCCCACCCTGGCATGTAATAAAGGCTCATAAAATGAACAGCAAGTCTTCATCTAGCTGTGCCTGGCTGTCTGCACCTCCACAGCCACTGCAGGAATCATGCCTAGCATTTCACTCTCAACCATCATGGCTGCTTTCTGTCTCTTGAGACACACTAGTCTCCACTGACACAGTCTTTCCTTGGCCTACTCCCCTGGCCTGTTTAGAAAATATACTATATATTTCATATGTGCAAATACAAATATTTACATACAGCCAATTCTCATCATCCATGGTAGTTCTCTAAAGTAGCTGAGAACACTGAATTAGGGAATAACAAACCGTTGCTCCTAGGGGAAATAGAGTTAGCTTCCTCGGAGCCTCTGGTCACGACATTTTCATCAACCAATCAATACATAACCTTGTTTTATGTGTGTTTCTGCTTAAAGATACCTTATTTGATATATACTGTTGATTCATAAACACTGAACTCAGCCAACAGCACTATGGCTTGTGCTGAATGAAGTTCATCTAGCACGCTTCCTCTATAAAGGCATCACATCACAGCCCTCTTGCACTTAGGGACAGTAGACAGCACTTCAGCACTATGCTTGAGGGCCATTTTAAACAGTGAAATCCCCAAGAAAAAGCATAAAAATACAAAGTGTGGCAGTTAATATACAGGCACACCTCAGAGATACGGCAGGTTCGGTTCCAGACTACTGCAATAAAGTAGATGTTGCAATAAAAGTCACACGAATTTTTTTGGTTTTCCAGAATATAACAGTCTGTTTACTTACACTGCAATATAGTCTGTTAAGTGTGCAATAGCATTATGTCTAAAAAACAATGTGCATACGTTAATAAAAAATATTGCTAAAAAATGCCAACCATTGGGCTTCCCTGGTGGCGCAGTGGTTGAGAGTCCGCCTGCCGATGCAGGGGACACGGGTTCATGCCCCGGTCCGGGAGGATCCCACATGCCACGGAGCGGCTGGGCCCGTGAGCCATGGCCGCTGAGCCTGCGCGTCTGGAGCTCTGCAACGGGAGAGGCCACAACAGTGAGAGGCCCGCGTACCGAAAAAAAAAAAAAAAAATTGCCAACTATCATATGAGTCTTCAGCAAGTCATAGTCAAAACATCAAATATCACTGATTGCAGATCACCATAACAAATATAATAATGATAGGTGTGAAATATTGCGAAAATTACAAAAATATGATACAAAGACATGAAGTGAGCAAATGCTGTTGGAAAAATGTGCTGTGCTATCAGTTTCTGTCTCATGTATTTTGATGCTCTGTTGTTAGGTGCATACACGGTAAGGATCCTTGTGTTTTCCTATAGACTTGATCCCTTTATCATATTTAATACCCCTTTTTCTCCCTGATAATTTTACTTGCTCTGAAGTCAGCTTTGTCTGAAATCGATATAGATACTCCAACTTTCTTTCCATTAGTGTTAGCATGGTGTGCCTTTCTCCTCCCTTTATTTTTAATCTATCTGTGTCTTCGTGTTTAAAATGGGCTTCTTATGGACAATATATAATTATATGTTATATGTCTTATTTTTTTTTACCTGCTTTGACAGTTCAGTCTTTTAATTGGTGTATCTAAACCATTCACTTTTTAAATTTATTTATTTATGGCTGTGTTGGGTCTTCGTTTCTGTGCGAGGGCTTTCTTTAGTTGTGGCAAACGGGGGCCACTCTTCATCGCGGTGCGCGGGCCTCTCACTACCGCGGCCTCTCTTTTTGCGGAGCACAGGCTCCAGACGCACAGGCTCAGTAATCGTGGCTCACCAGCCCAGTCGCTCCGCGGCATGTGGGATCCTCCCAGCCCAGGGCGTGAACCCGCGTCCCCATTGACAGGCGGACTCCCAACCACTGCGCCACCAGGGAAGCCCTAGACCATTCACTTTTAAAGTGAGTATTAATATGGTTGTTACTGTTTTTTATTCATTACACTTGTTTCTTTTAAAAAATCTTTCCCGCTTCTCCTGCCTTCTCCGGTTTAATTGAGCATTTTATCAGATTAGATTTTTTTCTCCTATTTAGCATATCAATTATACTTCAAAAAAATTTTAATGGTTGTCTTAGAAGTTTGCAATATATATTAGGACTAATGTAAGTCCACCTTCAAATAACACTACACCGCCTCACGGGTAGCACAGGTACTTGTAACCCAGTGTCCCGATTCCTCTCTTCCGTCCCTAGGACACCGCTGCCACTCACCTTACATGTGCGACAGTTACCCAATACACTGTCACGAATATTCAATATTACTCTGAAAAACAATGACCTTTTATTTTGCTTAGGAGTAAGACAAGTAAAAGATTTTACTTTACCTTCACTTATTCCCTCTCTGATCCTTTTCCCTTCTCTGGGTAGATCCGAGTTTCTTGTGTCACTTCCTAATTCTCTGACGAACTTCTAAAACCTCTCCCAAGACAAGTGGGGCCAGTGGCATAGAGTCCTCTGAGCCGCCTAGAGCGACCCGACAGAACCCTAGGATCTGATTGGCCGGTAAGCTGGCGACGGGGCGGAAGTTCCTAGCGGACGTTTCCGGCCTGGCGGGTTAACCCTCGCCGGCCTGGTGTGGGGTACGTGTACCTTTCTCGGCGGAGCCGAGGGAGTCCTAGCCTCCCCTCGCGCTGAGGTGCCTGCGGCGCTGCGACAGGCGGGACGGCGCGGGGCTGGCCGAGCCGAGGGAGCGCCTGTTCGTGTGGCCTGAGGGGCGGGCCGGGCGGAAACCCGCGCGGGGGTGGGGTCCGGGCTACCCCGGCGCGGAGGCGGGGCGGCGGACAAGAGCCAGGCTTCACGGAGGAGGCGAAGTTTAGGCACGGTCTGGGGATGCACCGAACCTGTGCTTTTTCTCAGATGAGAGAGAGTACCTTTCACTCATTAGGGGTAGGTTCAGTGAAAGGATGAAGTCGCGAAGTCTGTGCAGCGAGGGGACGTTGGTGCACATCCCGGCGCTGAACAATCCCAGGGCCCATTCATTCGCTCGGTGGGCGCCCAGTACGCACTGCCTTGGTGATGATTAAGATTTACTGGGTTTTGTTTGTGGTTTGCGAACACTATGCGAAGCACTTTATACATTTTTCTCACTTAACTCAAAATAGTCACTTAAGGTAAGTGGTGATGTTCTCATTTTATGGTCTGTGGAGAAACACGTCACTTACTCGAGACCCTTCGTTGGGAGGTGGTGTATCTGAGATTGGAACTCAGTCTGGTGGAGCCCAGGGCCTATGCTTCTAACAGGAGTGTTACGTGCCTCCCACATGAGGCTGAAAGGGGAGGCAGAGTGCATTTGGAAGGGCCACTTGTGCACAGCACGCAAAGGGCGTGAGCACCGGGGGCCTGTCAAAGGCAAGCCCTGGCTGAGGACCGAGAGGCTGCCTCTGGCCTGGGTGGCCTGAGGAGGAGATTCCGGGATGGCCCAAGAGAAATGAACTGGGCATTAATAAGCTTGGGTTCAGCTGTCAGTTAGAGCCCAACAGAGGCTTAAGTGACGAAGGCAGGGCAGGCAGGGTTTGTTCTGGGTTGTGTCTCTGAGGTTCCCTGGGTTTTACCCTCATGGTCACACTAGACAGAAGTGTTTCTCCCTGTTTCTTTTTTATCATCAGGGAGGGAAAGCCTTTTCTAGAAGCCTTTTTGAAAACTTCCCTTACATCTTGTTGACCAGAAGATGGGCCTAGGGCCAAAGTAGCTGGGGCCAAGGAAAGCGGGCACATTTCTACCTGAATTAAGGGGTCTGTTTGCATGGAGCAGGCTGTGGGGGCAGAGGCTGACTGTGTATCAGAGGCCAGTTGGGAAGGTTTTCATGGGAGTGACACCCCGTGTCACCTGTCACCCTAAACTATCACCAGATCTGTGGTTCTAAATGTCATATGTATGCTGACAGTTACCAGTGTATACCCAGCCAGCTTCAGCCTCTCTCCTGAAATTTGGACTTGTGGATCGAAATGCCCTCATTCTCCACTTGTAGGTCTGATAGGCATCTTGTACATAACATGTACAAGACAACTTTTAATTTTTATCCTTCAGATATACTTCTGCAGTCTTCCTGGGTAATTGGAGATTTCATCATCTCAGGTGTTTGGGCCAAACATCTTGGTGTTTCATCCCACATCTAATTTGTCAGCAAATCCTATTGACTGTACCTTTGAAAGGTATCTGCAGTCTGACTGCTTATCACCTGCTACCACCATCTGGTCCAAGACACTATCGTCTCTAGCTGTGTTATTGCTGGGACCTTCCGGTTGGTTTTCCTGCTTCTACCCTTACACCCTCCTCCCTGCCCCCTAGTCCATTTTCAAAGCAGCAGCCGGAGCAGCCGCATGTCAAGTCATATCACTCTGCCCAGACCTTCCAGATGCTCCTAATCTCATTCAGAATAAAAGCCTAAGTCCTGTAGCCCTAAAGTTACCCCACCCTCCTCTGTCTTGCCCTCCCCTACTCTGCTTCAGCCCCTCTGGCCTCCTTGCCCTTCCTTGAACACGTCAAGTATGCTTGCACCTTGCAACCTTTGCACTTGCGCCTCCCCATGTATCAGGATGTATCTCCCCTGATACCTACTTAGTGCCGGCCCTCACTCCATCCATATCTGTTTTGATGTTACTTTATCAGAGGTGCCTTCCCTGGCTGCCTTTCGTGAAATGTCTCCTCCCAGTAGTTGCTGCCCTCGTGCTGCGTGTTGTTTCTCTTCCTTATCCCCTGACACAAGCATCATGTCTGTCAACTTCCCTACGGCTTGTGCACTGCTGTAGAGTAGGAGCTTGTTCTTCTTGTCCTCAGCTGTTTGCCCGCTGCGCAGGATTCTCCTGGGTGGGCCTGAGATGCAAACCGTCGTCTCCCCTTGGCAGGTGCACCGCCGGGGACCTGGCTTTCGCGTGTGGCCTTGTTATGCTGTCGTACTACGGGCTGCTGAGGACGCTTCCTGGGGGGCAAGGGAATATATAGTCTCAGGCCACTGGGTGCTGAGACCATTGTTCCTTCTTGGGGATTTCAAGTAGCCTACAACTGGGTCTCTGCTGCCACAGACCTCTTGAGGTACAGGCGCGGAAGTCTCAAGTTGCTGTGGGGAGCAGAAGGCGGGTCAGGCTCCATCACACTCTTCCCTTTTGCTACAGCTCTGCCTGCCTCCTCGGGACAAGCTTGGAGACCCAGTGATGGCCCACAGGCAGCTTTTTCCTGGGCCCCAGGTGAGTGGTCTTCGTGGAGACGCCTCAGTGTGGCCTCAGCCCTTTCCTGGCTGGAGTATCCACGGTTCCCTCTGAGGCACTGGTCTCAGGGTAGTTGGCTCCCTGTCTTCATTGATGTCCTCAACCCTTGGGTTCAAGTCCCTGAAATGCACTCTGGACTGTGTCATCTCACCCCTGGACTGGGCACAGAGGAGGGCAAGGAATGGGCAGGTAAACACGAGTCAGAATGGTGTCTGCCCCAAAGAGCCCGCTCTTGTGGGGAAGGCAGTCTGGTGCATGTGCTCAGAGGGGTTTTGCCCATCCTGAGCCTAGTGCCTCCCTACCCCCAGGCCTGTCCTGGGGTTGCAACAAGATCTTGTCATTCCAGGTCTTGGTTTCCTTCGAGGAAGTGGCCGTGCTCCTTTCCCAAGAGGAGTGGGGCCATCTGGGCCCTGATCAGAAGAGGCTCTACAGGGATGTGATGCTGGAAACCTATGGGAACCTGGTCTCGCTGGGTGAGGCTCTTCCCAGGAGCTCAGCTCTGGGCTTCCTGCTCCATGAATGGCTCTGGGAACTGGGACTGGGGCTGGGCTCAAGGCTCAGAGGCTTCTCACCCCCTGGGGCCAGACATGGGGCATTTGTGACCCTGGGCCCAGGCAGGCCTGGTCTGGGCAGAGGAGGGGACAGGTGGTGCCAGGGACTCCCCCAGGTTCTTTGTAGGAAGTATGGGAGAACATTATTCATTGAACGCCAAGTATATTCATATCCCCTCAGTTAATCTTCATGCATCTTCGAGGTTGGTGGTAGGATACATAGTTTATAGGTGAACCTGAGACTGACAAATATTCCTTCATTAAGTTCACACAGGCTGTCAGGGCAGATCTGGGCTTTGCATCCATTTAGCTTCAGAGCCCTGCTTTATACCTGCCTTATACTTAATTTGCTGTACATCAATACCTCCTCTACCATGAGTCTTCTGCCATGATGTGTTCAGGCCCCAAGTCTGTCCCTTAACTGTGACCCCCAGAAAAGCTGGGTTTGACTTTTCTTCAGCTGGGACAGAGGCCTACTTCTGTGTCCATGCTTTGGAGACCAGGTGGCAGGCAAGGTCATGACAGCACACAGACGCTGCCCATGGGGCCATCCTGCCCTGGACCTGGATGAGTTGTCAGTCTTGCTTTCTTTCTCTGGAGCAGGACTTCAAGGTTCCAAACCTGATGTCATCTCCAAGCTGGAGCAGGGGGAAGAGCCATGGGCCCCACACTCACCAAGAATTGAGGGGAGCTGGATTTGGAGACGCAGGCGTGCAGGTGAGTCTGCAGGAACACCCCCACGTTCTCGTGCGCCTGCTGGCAGGTGCCACCACTTCACCGGGCCAAATTGCATCACCACTAGAGCTTTGCTTTCCTTCTCCACCTTCTTTCTCTTTTTTGCTATTAATGGCCCCTATTCTGTGCCCCTGAATGGGGTCATGTTTACCCTACCCTAGAAGATGCTCTTTCAGTTCCTGAAAAGAGCTTGGGTGTCTCCCTAGCAGCTGCCTCCCTACCCTGGCTGCCTCTCAGTCGTTTCCATGTCACCCAGTCCTCAGGCCTTGCTGGCCAGCTCTGCCTTGGCTGCTGGAGACACCACTTAGAGAGTCCACCTGGAGGCTTGCCATCCTGCCCAGACTCTCACCCCTGCTGTTCACTCAGAGTTCCCAGGCTGATTCTGGGCTTCGGAGAAACGCGTGACTTAGGGCTGCTTCTTGTGTGGCGAAGGATTTGGGCACGTACATAGTAAGCGGAGCAGAGTTCCTGTGCTCTTTGCTGCATGGCAACTAACATTGCTTGGCCTGTTGTGCATTCCTAGCACTGTGCTGGCACAGTGAACTTACACAATCCTCCAGCATCCCTGCAGAGTCGGTGCTCAGGAAAATGAGGCACAGAGAGGTTCAGTTGCTAGCCCGAGGTCACACAGCCAGCCAGGGACAGAGGTGAGTTGGATCTCAGGTGGACTGGCTCCCTACCACACGCCTTTTTTTTTTCTTTTTAAAAACAGCTTTTTAAAGGTATAATTAGCATATAATATGCTATGCATATTTTTTAAACTTTTTTAAAAATAAATTTATCTTATTTATTTTTGGCTGCTTTGGGTCTTCATTGCTGCGAGCGGGCTTTCTCTAGTTGCAGCGAACAGGGACTACTACTCTTCGTCGCAGTGCACAGGCTTCTCATTGCAGTGGCTTCTCTTGTTGTGGAGCACAGCCTCTAGGTGCACGGGCTTCAGTAGTTGTGGCACGCGGGCTCAGTTGCTCCACAGCATGGGATCTTCCTGGATGAGGGATCGAACCTCTGTCCCCTGCATTGGCAAGCAGATTCTTAACCACTGCGCCACCAAGGAAGTCTCTGCTGTACATGTTTAAATGTACAATTTGGAAACATTTTTGGATATGTATGCACCTATGAAACTGTCCACTATGGTAGAGATAGCAAACATATTTATTACCCCCAAAAGTTTTCTCATGTCTCTTTGTAATCCCTCCCTCTCACCGCTTCCCACCTCTATCCTGAAGCAATTACTGATCTTCTTACTGTCACTATAGATTACATTTTCTAGAGTTTTATATAATTGACATCATGGAGCATGTATTTTTTTTTTGCCTGGCTTTTCTTGACTCACATAATTATTTTGCAATCCATTCATGTTGTGTGTCAATAATTCAGTTCTTTTTTATTTCTGATAGGTATTCTGTTGTATGGATATACCACAATTTGTTTATCCATTCTCTGTTAATGGACATTTAGATTGTTTCCAATTTGTGGTTAATACAAATAAAGCTGCCATGAACACTTGTGTACAAACCTTTGTTTGCTTGGCCATACATTTCCTTTTCTCTTGGAAATACCTAGGAATAAAATGGCTGCATTAGGGCTTCCCTGGTGGCGCAGTGGTTGAGAGTCCGCCTGCCGATGCAGGGGACACAGGTTCGTGCCCCGGTCTGGGAGGATCCCACATGCCGCGGAGCAGCTGGGCCTGTGAGCCATGGCCGCTGAGCCTGCGCGTCCGGAGCCTGTGCTCCGCAATGGGAGAGGCCACAACAGTGAGAGGCCCGCGTACCGCAAAAAAAAAAAAAAAAAAATGGCTGCATTACATGGCAGGTGTTTATTTAAACTTTTAGGAAACTGCCAAAGTGCTTTCCAAAGCAGTTGTACTATTTTACATTCCCACCAGCAAGGATGAGAGTTTCATTTCCTCAACTTCCTTGCCAACAGTTGGTGTGCTCAGTCTTTTAATTGTAGCCACTGTGATGGATGTGTAGTGGTATCTTATTTTTAATTCCCCTGATGATTAAAGATGTTGAGCATCTTTTCATGTGCTTGTTTTCCTTCTGGATTTCTTCACTGGTGAATGTCTGTTTAGATCTTTGCCTATTTTTTAATTGTGTTTTTCTTTCCTTATTGTTGATTTTAAAAGAGTTCCTTTCTAAATACAGGAATGTTCTATTTACAGGTCCTTTATCAGATATATACTTTGCATGGATTATTCTCTCACTCTGTGCCTTGTCTTTTTATTCTCTTAACAGTGTCTTTTGAAGAGTAGAAGTTTTAAATTTTGGTAAAGTCCAGTTTGTTAATTTGTTCTTTCATGGATTGTGCTTTTAGTGTCATATCTAAGAAATCTTTGCCTAACCCAGAAGATTTTCTTCTTTGAAAAGAAAATTTTATAAGTTAAAATTTTTGTGTGTTGCATTTAAGTTTTGATTCATGTTGAGTTAATTTTTGGTGTGAGGTATGGATCCAAGTTTAATTTTTTACAAGTGAATGTCCAGTTGTTCCAGTACCATTTGTTGAAAAGACTATCCATTCTCCACCTACACTGCCTTTGTACCTTTGTCAAAAAAATCAGTTGTCCATGGGAGCTGCCTGATGGTCTAGCGGTTAGGATTTGGCACTTTCACTGCTGTGGCCTGGGTTCAATCCCTGGTTGAGGAACTGAGATCCTGCAAGCTGTGTAGCACAACCAAAAAAAAAAAAAAAAGAGAGTTGTCCATATATATGTGAGATTATTTGGAGCTCTCTGTTCTCTTCCATTATTCTATTGTCGATCTTTATACTCCGACACCACACTGTTGTGGATGCTTCATTAAAAGTCTGGAATCAGGTAGCATTTGTCCTCCAATTTTGTTCTTCATTTTCAGAGTTGTTTTGGCTATTCTAGATCCTTTGTATTTTCATATGAATTGAAAAATCAGCTTATTGCTATCTGAAAAAAGTCCTGCTAGCATTTTTGTTAAGATTGCATTGAATCCATAGATCAGTTTGAGGGAAATTGACATATATTGTTTTCTAACCCATGAACAAGATGTATGTCTCCATTTATTTGTCTTAATTTCTCAGTAGTATTTTACACTTTTCTGTGTACAGGCATTTTACGTCTTTTGTCAGATTTATTCCTAAGTATTTCATATATTTTTTACACATTTATTGAAGTATAGTTGATTTACAAAGTTGTGTTAATTTCTGCTGTA
>NW_020172779.1:23529538-23591724 GCF_003031525.2 Neophocaena asiaeorientalis asiaeorientalis | reverse complement strand
TATATATATATATATATATATATTCTTTTTTTTAATTAATTTATTTTATTTATTTATTTTTGGCTGCATTGGGTCTTTGTTGCTGCATGTGGGCTTTCTCTAGTTGTGACGAGCAGGGTGTACTCTTCGTTGCAGTGTGTGGGCTTCTCACTGGGATGGCTTCTCTTGTTGCGGAGCACAGGCTTTAGGCGTGTGGGCTTCAGCACATGGGCTCAGTAGTTGTGGCTCACGGGCTCAGTAGTTGTGGCTCACGAGATCTGGAGCGCAGTCTCAGTAGTTGTGGCGTACGGGCTTTGTTGCTCCGCGGCATGTGGGATCTTCCCAGACCAGGGCTCAAACCCGTGTACCCTGCATTGGCAGGCGGGTTCTTAACCACTGCACCACCAGGGAAGCCCTCTTTCATATTTTTCATGTTTTTGTACATGGTATTTTTTTTTAATTCCAATTTCCAGTTGTTTATTACTTATAAATAAAAAACAGAATTGATTTTTGGGTGCGTACCATGGGAACAGTAGGCATGTAGGGGAATGGGCCCATGATGGCAGGAAGGAGTTAGGGGTAACAAAGTGCTGGAAATAAACAGGTGGTACCATGGCCTCTGTTTCTCTCACCTGGATTTTCCCTGATAAAACATAACCAGTTAAACTTACTTTTAGGGTCCCTCTTAGTTTCTCCACATACAATGCACCACCCTCTGTGGGGCACACAATCTGTTAAACATCATCCCCTGGTGACCCTTTTTTCTATCTTGTCTTTCCTCCTTACCTGGACTAAGAAGTGGTTCATCTCCCAGGAGAGGTCTGATGTCTGAGCCCATAGTGTCCAGGGGAAGAGAAACATCAACCGAGACAGAGGTGTCCAAGGAGAGGTAGACAGGACCACGTCAGGCTCTGTTGGATTTCTTATCCTAGGAGGGTGAAAAGCTATGGAATGTGTGTTTAAAAATAATTTATTTTTGTGCAGTGAACATGTGTCATTTTAGTAGAACAACAGAACTGATCCCTGTAGAGAAGTGTGGTGACAAGAATAAAACATCACCCCAAATCTTGCCTTGCAGAAACGTTCATTCTCGGCATTAGGTGACAGTATTTCATGGACCCCAGATGCATTGGCTCGACCAGATAGAAGTTTGTCTCCCTCGTGTAACAGCGTCCCTGTTTGGTGGATTCTCAGTTTGACATGCTTGTTAGGAGGCCAGCTCGTCTGTCTTATTTCTCCGCCACCCTCTAGAGCGGCATGCCTAAACACTCACCTCCAGGTTTAACACTGGGTTATGGGAGGAGAGAGTGGAGGAGGCCATTTCACTGCCATGGAGTCTATGACCTTGTCTGTGACCTTGAAGTTGCCCATGTCACTTCTACTCACATTCCACTGCTGAGAATTCAGTTATGTGGCCACAGCTAATACTGTTATTTTCTTAGTGGTTGTTCTGGAACTTACCGTGTACATCTTAACTTATCAGAATCTACTTCTGGTTTATACTAACAATTGCAGTGACTATAGAATAGTTATTCCTATAGAACGCCATTTCCTCTCCTTCGTTTTTGTTTTTTGTTGTTGTTTTTAAATATTTATTTATTTATTTGGCTGTGCCAGGCCTTGGTTGCAGCATGCGGGATCTAGTTCCCTGACCCAGGGAACCTGGGCCCCCAGTCTTAACCACTGGATCACCAGGGAAGTCCCTCTCCTCCCTTTTTGTGCATTGTTGTGTATCTGTGTGTGTTATAAATTCAACAATACATTCTTATAATACTTTATATAATTTTATGTCTGTCGTGGGAACTAAAAGAAATGAGACCAGCATATATGTACACAGTTTGTTATATCATCTACTTTCTTATTTACCATTTCTCTTCATTTGTTCCTGTGCGTTTAAGTTACATCTGCTGTCGTTTCCTTACTCCAGTGTATCTTTCCTCTTACCCACCTCCTTTGTGCTGTTTTTGTCGCGTGCAATACATTTCTATCTGTGATATTGTGATTTATAAGAAGAAGTATGTATTTGGTCCTCATCCCGTTTCTGGCACAGAGCTCCTAAAACCCTCGGAATTTCCGAAGTAATGAGAGTAGTGAAAATTGCTCTGTTGTTTTTGAAAATGCCCTAGCAGTCCAGTCCAGTAAAATCTGCGCAGCAGTATTTTTAAAAGTCAGTCTTGGAGGTTTGTTGTGACTCAAGGAGGCTGGATGCAGAAAGGAATCCCCCACCCTCTCAGCCACACTCACCAGGAATTTCACCTCTTTAGGTTGGAGTTGGAGGGGATGATAGGTGCTGGTGGCCTAGCCTGATGAGATGTGGGGAGCTTCCCCTGGGAGCTGCAGGGAGAGGGAGCCCCTTCTTGGCCCCACCCAAGAGGAGTAGAGCATCTGTCATGCTGAGCTGGGTGGGTGGAGGTGCGGCGGGTTAGGGCTCACATGCCACACACTCTTGCTGCTCTTGCCAAGTTTTAGTAGATTTTCTTGAAAAACCGTTTCTTCATTTGCTTTTTGCTCTTGGGACAATTTCCAGAGACATTAAAATGGTTGTTAGTTGGGGTTGGGTTTTTTGTTTTGTTTTGTTTTAATAGTTCTTGCCAGCTTTGTTTTGCTGTGACTTGGATCCATGGAGTTTATTACACTGTTATCAAAGTGGAATTTCCTGACTTTCAATTTTGAAGAATATTTTTGCTGGACGTAGAATTCTAGGTTGGCAGTTGTATTCTTCAGTACATTAAAAATATCGTTCTGTCTGCCATCTTCCACTTCTGAAGTCGAAAAGTCAGCCTGCGATTTTATTTTCTTTGAAAGTGATACATCTTTTTCCTCTTGCTGCTTTTAACATTTCTTTTTTTGGTTTTCAGCAGTTTGGTTATGTTATACCCATGTGTGATTTTCTTTGCATTGACATTACTTAGGGTTCTTCGAGCTTTCTGAATCTATAGTTTATAGACTTTTGTCAGTTGTAGGAAAATCTAGGCCAAAATTTCTCAAATTATTTCTTCTATTCCTTTTCTCCTCTACTCCTGGGATTTTGAGAATATACACATTACACTTTCCACCTTGTTGCACCTGCTTCTTATGCTCTTTTCTGTATTCCCTGTCCTATTTTTTTCCTTGCTGTGTTTCAATCTGAATACTTTTCAGATATTACTTAACGCACCTTTCAGTTACATAATCCTCTGTTTTGTTACCTGCTATCTGCCAATGTACTGTCTTGTCTGTTGAACTCTTAATTTCAGTTTTCATTTGATTTCTAGTGAATTCTCTATCTCTTTGTTTTCTTACATATACTAATCATGGTTTGTTTGTTTTAAGCTGGTTCTTGATAATATCTGAATTGCCTGTGGGTTTGCTTCAATTGTATATTTTTCTCCTGGTTTCTTGTCGTTTAGTCTTTTTTTTAAAACATGATTTCTGATATTCAGTTGTATCAGTTATTATAGATTAAAAATTATAGAGGCTTTATGTGATGTTACATTCTTGAAAGAGGATCAAGTCTCCTTCTGGCAGACAGATAAAATGCCATTGGATCACCTTCGCATGTTAAGGGGTTGGTCTTAAGCTTTGTTAGGGCTGGTCTGATACTCAGAGGAAAATTCCCTACTCATTGTTCCCCTTTGAGGAATGTTAGGGACCTGGTTCATTATTCTGAAAACCAGTAAATAAAAGAATCAAGGATTGATTCTGCTTTTACTAAATGGGTTATCCCTCAGGATAACTAGACAATTCATGAGTAAAAGTTTCTTCATAGAAACGTTAAGGGTTTAAAAAAAAAGGTCAAACCTGAATCCTGAGATACCAGCTAAAAATTCTAAATACAGAAGACAACTAATCCTACCACCTCCTTCCTCTAACCCTGTACAAAGAACACCCAGCAGTAAAATATCTTCTACCTAGGGCAAAAACAAAGGAATTGCCTCAAAAAACCAAATAGCCCTAGGTAAAGACTTGCAAATTTTGGCATTTGGGGGTGCCCTGGACTTATAGCCACCATCTCATTCAAATGCCCTTCTGATTCATGAATACCCTCATTCATAGAGTTCCCAAGTATCTTTTTATTGCCTCAATTTAAAATACAAACAGGCATCAACTATAATTCAATTTTTAAAAGAACTAAAAAAATAATAAAAGTAAATTAAAAATAAACTAAAACACAAACAGACAACCAAGGATCCCTGACATCTGAAGCAGTGTGAACTGGTGTGAGCCGTCGCTTCTTTTTTTTTTTTTTTTTTTGGCTGCTTTGGGTCCTCGTTGCTGCACGCAGGCTTTCTTTAGTTGAGGTGAGTGGTGGCTACTCTTCGTTGTGGTGCGCGGGCTCAGTAGCTGTGGCTCCCGAGCTCTAGAGCACAGGCTCAGTAGTTGTGGGTCACGGGCTTAATTGCTCCGCAGCATGTGGGATCTTCCTGGCCCAGGGCTCAAACCCGTGTCCCCTGCCTTGGCAGGCAGATTCTTTTTTTTTTTCATAAGTGGTGGTAGGAGTTTATTTATTTATTTTTGCTGTGTTGGGTCTTCGTTTCTGTGCGAGGGCTTTCTCTAGTTGTGGCAAGCGGGGGCCACTCTTCATCGTGGTGTGCGGGCCTCTCACTATTGCCGCCTTTCTTGTTGCGGAGCACGGGCTCCAGACGCACAGGCTCAGTAGTTGTGGCTCACGGACCTAGTTGTTCTGCGGCATGTGGGATCCTCCCAGACCAGGGCTTGAACCCGTGTTACCTGCATTAACAGGCAGATTCTCAACCACTGTGCTACCAGGGAAGCCCCGGCAGGCAGATTCTTAACTGCTGCACCACCAAGGAGGTCCCGGAGATGTTGCTTCTTGACTCATAGATCACTCTGTTCTGTGGTCTCTTTTTTTCGTCACATTCTTCATTCTGTTTCCTACCTGGTGAAATAGCACTTCTTGACAAGAATCATCTTTTTAAACTCTGGTCCCAGGATGTTGAAGACTCTTAACTCCTCAGATACTCCTGACAGAAGCCACAGGAATTCAGGACCTTTACCATCCGCAACCTGCCCCTTCAGACTGCTCCTAGGTTTCTAGAATGAAGTATTGTTTGCTTTTTACCTTTCAGACTTGAATGGTAAAAATCAGTCCCTTTGAAGTACTGGGCGTAGTTCTGCAAAGACAACTTAGCCCAGTGTTAGATCCCACCCAGTTAATATTTTCAGCTCAGTCTCTCTGTTCTGGCTAAACAGTCTGAAAGTGACAGCCCTAATAATAACCACTGTTTACAAAAGAGAGAGTCCATTGTGCTTTCACAGTCTCTCAAAACTGTGAGAGGCTACCCTCTCACAGGTCTCACCAGGTTGTCCTTCCACTGGTCTTTGTAGCCACGTGATTCAGTGCTTTTGGCTGGGTGGTTTTGTTTTTGGTACATTTCCTTTCACTGTTGGCTGGGTGGTTTTGTTTTTGGTACATTTCCTTTCACTGAGTCTCAGAATTCAGTTGTGTCACAGTTTTTACAAATTTTCAGGTACTTTTATCCATTGGGAACATGTGGTGTGGACTGTTGTACACATTTGGCTTTTTTGCCTTGTGCTATACCTGCTATTTGAATGGGTAGGTTGCTTCTTTGTTTCTATTTTCCATGATTTACTTCTGTGAAACCAACTTGTCCACATCAAATAATTTTTCCCATTATGTGTTACTCAGTATGCCCTTCATTCATTATATATCATTTGTGATACATTTACTTTTCAACAAATGTTTGAATTCCTGTTATGTATAAGCCACGGAAGATGCCTTTTTTACAGAGTGTGCAGCAGTGACATCAGTGTAGGTGCTGACCATCCAAGCCTCCACCACTGACTTCCCTCCTGACTTCCCCATCTCCCTCCTTGCCTTCTTTTTTTTTTTTTTTTTTTTTTTTTTGATGTGGACCTTTTTTTTTTTAAGTCTTTATTGAAGTTGTTACAATATTGCTTCTGTTTTATGTTTTGGTTTGAGGCATGTGGGATCTGAGCTCCCTGACCAGGGATGGAACCCTCACCCCTTGCATTGGAAGGTGAAGTCCTAACCACTGGACCACCAGGGAAGTCCCCCCTCCTCACCTTCTGAGGGCGCCTCTCCCTCAGGTCACACCTCGAGGTTCCTGCTGCATCTGTGCCTGGTTAGCCCATCTGAAATGGAGGCATTTCACCTTGGGTTTCTTCCCTCCCTCCCTCCTTCCCTCCTTCCTTCCCACACCAGCTTTCATTGCTCTGAGAGCATGCTTCTCTCTCCTCACCTTCTCTTTTCTCTTCCCAGTAAGGTCATTTTTGGTTTTGCATTCTGAAAATCCAAATCCTCCTAGGAGATAATTGTTTCATATAAATGTTTCTATTTATGCTCTAAGTATTTCCCATAGTAAAACATGAGTAACTCTTTTTTTTTTTTTTCAGGTTATGTTTCTAGGAAGGAAAAAAAAGAATTGACTCCAAAGCAGGAAATTTCTGAAGAAATGGAATCCCAGAGAACAAAATTAGAAGAGCATGTAAGGAATATTTCCAAGGAATCTGATTTTGAAGAGATGACTAAAACTGAGGGAAAGCTAAATAATTGCTGGGGGAAATATGCAGTGGAGGGACTTAAGAAGGATTTCCCCCAGAAGAGTAATTTCAGGCCAGTGACAGTGACACATGTGAAAACCCCCTCGGGGGAAAGAGGTCCGAAATTCAGTGCAGCTGAGGTAAACTGCGCTGCAGACGCAACTTCTGTCAGAAACTGCAGACTGTCTTCAGGGAAAAGTCTCCACCAGTGTGTGTCATGTGTAGAAAACTTCCAAACGAGTAAGGACCTCACTAACCTCCAAAGTTTCTGTGTAGGAGAACAAGCCTGTCAGGCAGATGTGTTTGTGAAAGTGCCCGGGCAGAGTTCAGTTTTCAGTGAGAACCAGAGGATTAACAGTCCAGAAAAAGCCTTTGAAAAGTGTGCTGTGTGTGGAATAGCTTTTGGTCAGAGCAGAGCTCTCATTCAGCACCCGAGAATTCACAGTGGAGAGAAGCCCTGCAGGTGTGAGGAAGGTGGCAGAGCTTCGCATGCCCGTCCCTACGCCATGCAGCACTGTAACACTTACACTGGAGAAAGACCCTGTGAGGCTAACGAATGTGAGAAAGCTCTTAGCACATGTCCGTCTTACATTCAGCATTGTAAAGTTCACACTGGGGTGAAGCCCCATGAGTGCAGTCAGTGTGGAAAAACCTTTAGTCATAGCTCTAACCTGATCCATCATCAGAGAGTGCATAGTGCAGAGAAGCCATACATGTGTGTGGAGTGTGGGAAAGCCTTCCGGAGACAGTCACACCTCACTCAGCATAAGAGAACCCATTCTGGAGAGAAACCCCATGACTGTGCTGAGTGCGGCAAAGCCTTCAGCGCACAATTGTCTCTCATTCAACATCAGAAAACTCACACAGGAGAAAAGCCCTATGAGTGTAATGAATGTGGAAAATTCTTTAGCCTGAACCGAACCCTTATTGTTCATCAGAGAATCCACACTGGAGAGAAACCCTACAGGTGTAATGAATGTGGAAAATCCTTCAGTCAGCACTCACAAGTTATTCAACATAAGAGGGTTCACACTGGAGAGAAGCCTTATATCTGCAATGAGTGTGGGAAATCCTTCAGTGCTCGCCTGTCCCTCATCCAGCATCAGAGAATTCACACTGGAGAGAAACCTTATGGGTGTAATGAGTGTGGGAAAACCTTCAGTCAAAAGGGACACCTTACTCAGCATCAGCGAATTCACACTGGAGAGAAGCCCTATGAGTGTAATGAGTGTGGAAAAGCTTTCAGCCAGAGTTTTAATCTCATTCACCATCAAAGGACACACAATGGCGAGAGGCCCTATGAATGTAACGAGTGTGACAAAACCTTCAGTGTTCTCTCCTCCCTTGTTCAGCATCAGAGAGTGCACAACGGAGAGAAGCCCTACGAGTGCCACAGCTGTGGAAAGGCCTTTAGTCAGGGCTCACACCTAATCCAGCACCAGAGGAGTCACACTGGAGAGAAGCCCTATGAGTGTAGCGAGTGTGGGAAAACCTTTGGACAGATATCCACCCTAATTAAGCATGAGAGGACACACAATGGGGAGAAGCCCTATGAGTGCGGCGACTGTGGGAAAGCTTTCAGCCAGAGCGCACACCTCATCCGCCATCGAAGAATTCACACTGGGGAGAGCCCTTACACGTGTAGTGACTGTGGGAAGGCCTTCAACGTCCGCTCCTCCCTCATTCAGCATCTCAGGGTTCACACTGGCGAGAAGCCTTATGAGTGCAGTGAGTGTGGCAAGGCCTTCAGCCAGCATTCACAGTTTATTCAGCATCAGAGGGTTCACACTGGAGAGAAACCCTACATGTGCAGTGAATGTGAGAAATCATTCAGTGCACGCTTGTCCCTTATCCAACACCAGAGAATTCACACTGGAGAGAAGCCCTATAAATGCACTGAATGTCAAAAATCCTTCCGACAAAGCTCTCACCTCATTCGACATCAGAGAATCCACAGTGGAGAGCGACCTTACATGTGTAGTAGATGTGGGAAAACTTACAACCAGAGAATATCTCTTATTAGTCATGAGAAAGTTCACAGACTCCACGGTGGAGAGCAAACCTGTCGGCGTGACGAGTGTGGGGAGCTCTTTGGCGCACAGGCAGCGTTCATGCAGCACCGGAAGGTTCATAGTGGAGAGTGACTCACTCTGTCTGATACATTCTTCACAGTTTTACAGCAGGAGAGTTCTACTGATAAGAAAGCTCACTTTATGACTTTCCTTTTGGAAATTCAGCTCTTAAGGAATTAAACTATCTCCCAATGTGCTGCTCACTGAAGGCAGGCTGCTGAATTATGTGGTAAATGTTCCAAGGTAACATGCCTTCCCTCAGACCCAGAGGATGGCTCTCTGCTTGAGTGTTTTAAATGAATGCAACTTAAATATACTTTCCTAGATCATGTTTTTATAGCACCAGACCTTAGTGTACAGTTAGGTGTTTCATTTGGCCCCTGTCTTTCTTTTCTTTCCTCTTCATCATCTATTTCAGCTTCAGGAAAAGTAACTGAGATCCTTGAACTTTCGAGTGTGATTGGGTTGGGGTTTTCTTATTTGTTTGTTTGTAGGGCCTTTTCAAAATGTTTTTGTTCTATTTTGAGGGATATGATACCTTTAACTTCAAAGGGGTTGTCCCTTTTCAGCATCCAGTAATCCACAGAGGTGAGAAGGCATATGAGTATAAGTAGAGTTTGTTAAGGAATGAGGTGAGGCTTGTGTGTAGATTCAAACTGTTGAGGTGGTGCTAGGAAGTCAGGTGACTCATGTAAACTGGGGTTTCCTACAGGGTAATTTGAAAACAAAAAACCCCATGAATTGGAGGGGTGGAATAGGCATAAAGTAGACATAGGCTCGCGTGGGACCTGGGACACAGCTTACAGATTCTGTTGGTATATTCTAGATCCACTTCTGAGGGAAAGGAGGTGAGTGGTTGGAGCTGTTCCCTTTCACTGGGCGGCCTCGCACCAAGCAGACTCTGGTGAGGAGGGCAGGTCCTCCTGCTGCCAGAGGACAGGACTCCAGGTGAGGCAGGGACATGGCATTAAGCACCTTTTCATGGGTAGGTTATCGTGCAGGCTGTTTGTCAGCCTTGGACCCCTGTCTGCATGCTGTAAACATGCTTTTGTCCCTCCTGGGAGCTGTATTAGTCAGTGGTATCTCAGTGCCTGTGGTCCTCCCACCTGATGCTTGAGGTGATGCTAAACCTCCTGGGAGCTGATTTCCTGAGCACAGTCTTCAGAGTGGCTGCCCCTGGTTCATCACGTGTGGTTCACTGCAGTGTCCTCAGAACCCCATTCTCCAGAAGTTTCTATGGCACTTCCTTCTGTTTTTGTGGAGGAAAGATTAGCATCAAAATGGGCTGAAAAAGGGTTATAAATATGAGAGATTCAGCAGAAGGAGTCTGTGAGAGACAGTTCTAGAAACAAATCTGGGAATTGAAAGTGGCTGTTGAGAGTCTGATGAGAAGCTGGTACCGTGTGTGAACCCTTGAGAAGGGGCTAACAGGATCTGGCATGGGCTGCAGTGGGACGGCGCTTTATAAGGCAGGGTAAGAATAAGGCAGGGTAAGAATGGAGTAAAAGAGGAGCAGTGAATTGCTTAATAGCTGGACATTCTATTCCTTTATAGTATCCTTTTCAATAATAAGTTTATTCCTATTTTCCTGCTTTATTAAAGAAACTTTCTCTTAGAAGTTAACTGACCTTTTTTCCTTATGTTGACTTGACCTATGGCTCAGGTCTTATTTTCCAGGCTCTTGTCTATATAGCAGTAGTATTGGTCTTCACTCGTTTTAGAATTTTGAGGAGCTGATTGAAAAATCTGCCTCTTAATGATACTTCTCCTAAGCACACTTCACCACAAATAGCTTTGACATTTTTTTAAACTGGAATTAATACACTGTGATAATAATGGTTATCATGTGCTAGACAAAAATTCTGACTGAGTCAACAAACCTTTACCTTTTTACCTTAGTATGTGCGAGGCACTGTGATGAATGCTTCTCCTGGGTTTTCTCATTTAATCCTCACATCACTTCAGTGAAGCAGATACTTTTATTAGCCCTGTTCCACAATGAGACTGAGGCAGAGAGAGGCTGCTCGGGGGTGGCTCTGGTACCACATGGCTCTGCCGCCCACAGTTGTGGATCCCCCACTGGGCACCTGCCCCAGGCCCACACCCGCTGCACCCCCAGCACCCCAGGCAGGGAGCTTGCAGTCCTGAGGCTGACCCATCTGACTAATTCTGGCCCATTGAAGTTGTATGTTTCACTTAATGTGGTTTGGTGGATGGGTCTTGTAGATGTGTCATCAATGAAGGAAAATGGGAAAATGGTCCAAAGTTGGGAGCCTCTGGCTTGTGACTTTACTAATCATTGCCCGATTGCCGTGTTCCAAAAAGAGAGGGCATGTCTGTCTTTTCCTGAGGTGACTGGACACCTTCATCTCCTGAGCTGTGTCAGAAGCTCCTCCCATGGCTCTCCTGGCTTCAGTCTGAGATGGGGCCTTGGAGCTCTTTATCCAGTTACACCTTCTGCTGTAGAGAAAGGACTTCTGGGAGGAAGGAAAAGAAGTTCCCTGTTCTTGCTCCAAGGATCTCCTTGGCGTCCTTGCAAGAGACACAAGGACTCGGAGGCTGTGGCAGTGTCTTCCTCGCAGCCATACAATTAGAATGCCAAATCGGGAGGAAATATGTGGGGTTTTTTTCTTTATACATTCATCTTTACATACGGTGGACAGATTACTTAATTGAGAACCTCAGCTTTTATTCTAATTCTCTGTTTTAGGTTGTGTGTCTAAAACGTCTTTATGAGTAATTCCTGCAGTGAGTTTGGATTATGTCTTAGTTTTCGGTTAAATGTTTTACCCAAATTGTACTGAATTTTATTTACATAGCTAATGTTGTCCATTTCATTCATAAATATCCCTGTTAGCCAGTCTTACCTAGCTGGGCGATGGCATTAGTATTGGTTGGAGCCAGACTGTCTCCTGACGGTTCGAAGCCTCTCTGTGCTGCATGGTGAGGAGCACAGGGCGCCCATCCACCTGGTGCCGCCTGGCGTCTAAACCCAGCCGATTACCTGCGGTTGAGAAGGGTATTTCGGTTTCCCCAGTTGATGCGAAGAAGCTGTTTCTAAAGGAGTTTTGTGACAGTGCCAGCAGATGTACAACCTTCCAAAATCCCCCCTGTGGCCCGGGCTTTCATCACCTGAAAGGTACTAGAAACAGGGAGATGGACAGTGGCCAGGACAGTTTTGACATTCAGGAGGTTGAGCTCTGGTCAGCAGACATCGTACCGTCTGTCTAGCACTCATCCCGAAGACGCCCCTATTCCTGCTGCTCTATTTGGTCGGGCTCAGTACCCTCACACGGGGAAGAATAAGGATATTTTCAGGCCCCCCTGGAGCCGCTGTTCTGGTGAGGTGACAGGTGTTCTCTCTCACCTACCTGCTGCACAGCAGGCGGGTGAAGTCTCCTGCCTTAGATCTCCATGTATTGGTAGTTCTTGCCACAGGCTGTGTGGGATTATGACTGGAAGGAACTCAGGGCAGTTAATACTTGGAGGAAGACATTGTTTACTACTCATTGAACTAGTAGAGTTGGTTGCAGTTTGGTTGATCTGCTCCCCATGAAACACTTTTGTAGCCTAACTGGGCTTGGGGGCCGGACATTGGCAGTAGGTGGGGTTGGTGTGGGGGTGTTGAGAAGGGCCCCTACCTTCAAGCTTGTGCGGCAGGAGCTGCCCAAGGACTCAGCCTTCCTGGCAGACAGCCGTCACTATGAAGGTGTGGGTCATGGGGCCCAGCCAGGACCTGCTCCCTGTGTGGGTGTCAGGAGTGTCGTATTTGTAAATCCAGAGTTGTTTTGTTATTTCTGGTGTCTGCCTATTGCCAGAACATGGGATTATTAGGTAAAATTCCCAGAGACTTTGGGCGGCCTTTGCTGTCGGGAGAAAGGACGCCCAGACAGTGGGGGCAGGGGCTGAGGGGTCACAGGAGCCCTTCACTTTTCCTGTGTCTGCCTGTCTTATGGTATTTCCACTGATGCCTTGGTGTGGTGGACTCCTGAGGATGACCCATGTCCTTGACCTCCACCACTAGCTCTTGAGCCACAACTGCAGATGTGAATCATAAGGGGACCAAGATCTGCTCTTTCTGCTGTAAACGGTGGTCTGCCCATAAGTGCCTGTTAATGTGTTGTGTGTTCCCCTGCCAATCCTACTGGTTTATCATGTGTAGTTGACATTTCTTCTTTCCCCACTAATTCTAGGTTTTACTTGAGTTTCATGCGTTTATTCACAAGCATTGAAAGGTAGCGGGTGGATTCCATTATTGCTTATGTTCATGCAAGAGTGGGTAGCAAGTGACTCAAGCTGCTGCCTTGAGTCTGAGGACCTGAGTTTCCAGGCAGCGGGACTGCACTGGGATGTTTTCACTTTAACACTGCATATGTGCAGCATCTTCTGTATATCTGAAGATGGGACCAGAAGAAAACTGCAGGATGGAAATTGGAGGGCTTAGTTGTGGGCACTACCTAGTTGTAAGTAACAGACACCTACTTAAGATAACCTGAGCAAAGAAGGGAGCACCATCTGTCAGGATCCAGGGGGGTCTTACGGGGCCCCAGGTGAGGAAACAGCTGCAGTCAGGAACTGGAAAGGTTTCTGGATTTCCCACCCCTGGATTATATCCTGGTTTCCCTGCAGACCTGCCTTCTCAGTTTAATAGTGCACTGGGCTGAAAAACTGGCTGCCACCACAGTTACTGGGTTCACATCTGCTTCTTCCAAGAGACCTGCCAGAATAAGGCTGGGAACTTAGTATTTTAATTCATATTCTAAGGAGAGGATGCTGTCCAGTCTCTGGTCTGGTGTCCATTCACGTACCCATAAACCTGTGGGACTCCAATGAATGTGGCCATGGGTGCAGAGTTTGGGGAGTGGACTCTGGCCCACCTGGGTTGGATGTCAACACCTGACCAGTTGGCTGTGTCCAGAGGGGCAGGATGGCTGCTGGGGCTACTGTATTTGTTGAGTGGACAAGAGCAGATCCTTGAATAGGGCATGGGGGCATTATAGAAGGCCATGTACGTAGCGACCTAGGAAGGGATAGCTGGAGGACAGGAGGGCCTTGTGAATGGGAAAGTGGCTGGAAAGGAACCTACTGCTCTTAGCAGAACTTATGAGCCCCCAGCCAGCACCAGGCTCTATGGGAGAAATAGGCACCAGAATTGGCCTGGGCAAGTCCTGCCCCGACCTTAGCAACCTGCTCTGGGGACTCAGATAGTCCTAGCAGCATCGGCTTTGGGCTTGGCCACGTCTCCAGGTGTTGGAGCATCGTGCCAGGTGTGGCCTGGTCTGGACAGAGGGTTAGAGTGAGTGCAGGGGGTGGGGGGACAGGGGTAGGTCTGGGATGGTGCACAAAGATGCTGACACAAGGGCATCTGGACTGAGGTTCCAAGTCCCTAAAATGTGGGCTTGGGGTGGGGGGGGCATCTCAGCTGCTCCTGAGTCTGTGAGCTCTACAGAAGAGCTAGGGTTCAGCAGTTGTGTTCCAGGCCTGACTCCTGGAGACATTCCTTCAGCAGTGGGCAGAAGTGCTGGCAGATGCCCTGTCCCTAGCATGTGGGCTGCACCACGTGGTCTAGCATCCACCCCTGTGTCCAGCCTCCAGGATTTCCTGCCTCCGCCACCAGCCTCTGCTACAAAACCTGCTAAAGCTTCTCCACTGCTCAAGGTATTCCCACAACCGACCTGTATGAAAAGATGGGCAAAGCTCATTAGTAATCGCGGGCCTGCAAAATGATATCACTGTGAGATGCTGTATTACACTCACCAGATTAGCAAAAATTAAAAGTTTGATGACGACAAGTGTTGCAAAAAATGTAGAGCAACAGTTACTCTCACACGCTGTTGATAGGAATGAAGTTGGAACAACACACTGGAAAATACTCCGGCACTGTTAACAAAGATGCAAATAGCCCACAACCCAGTTCCACTCCTACACACACACACAGCAGAGACTTGTGTGAAAACCAGGAGATGTGTCCCAAAATGTTCATAGCAGCCGTGTTTGTAATAGCAATACCTGATAACAATCTAATGTAGGTGGAGAGAAGACAAAAGGTTTTATTCATACATACAATGGAAAACTTTATCAGAATGAATTACCCTCAGCTACCCGCCTCAACATTCTTGAGCTGTCACCTTGCAGTGGAATGTGGGTTTTCCTAAATACACACCAATTTTGATTGCTTCTAGCAACTGAACCCCAGCGTACCCAGGGGATGAGTGCAGTGTGACCTGAGAGGGAATGCCTCATAGCAAAGAATGGCAAGACTTTGTCAGTTTACTATCAACAGAAACCTGGGTAATGTAAATGGGAATAGATTCTAGGGCTGTTAGACTAGAGGAGAGAAGGTACTGAATTTGTTACATGGCAGATGGCTAATTCAGGGAGCTATCTCAGCAGTGACTGGCTTATGGAAGTCTGTATGTGGTGTGGCCTGCATTGATGAGGCTGGTATGTCAGATCTGCCAGAATTCACAGTGCAGGACAGTCAGAGGCTCGGGCGATGGGAATGCTGAGTGGATGCTGTGGGACCTGTCCACCCACCCCTGCCTGTGTCCTCCAGGAGAGTCTAGAGACACTTCTTTCACCCAGGTTTTGAGAAATGCGTTGGTGATGGACGTGCCAGCATCCATGAAAGACTACAGTGGCTATTTTCTATAGGCTGGGAATGATGGTAAGAGGGGCTGTCATGAAAATGGTTTCCACGCTCAGTGGGGGTGGTCAAATAGCAGACAGTAGCATGTAACCCTTTCAAAGACAGGGCAGTCATGTCACTGTAACAGGCCCAGGACCAGAGTAGTAATAGAATTGTTTGACCACATGTTTTGGCCCTGGATAATGGTGATGGTGACTGAAATAAGTAGGCAGCCTACTAAAGGTTATATCAATACTAGTGAAAAAAACATTAAATCTGGTGAAAAGACACCTGAACCTCATGAAAGAAGAGGCAAGCTTTCCCTTGGGGAAAGACCCTGATACTCTCCCAAAAATTTATACTATGTTTTATTCTCTCCCCCAAAGGGAATGTGGCCATTTGATGGGGTAACTGTACATTAGAGGACAGGAAATACCCACACTTTTCAAGGATGTGAAAGTAAAAATTAGCTCGGACTCAGAAAGAAAAAATCTGGTAAACTGTTCATCAGGCTAGAATAACAGACACAGATAAAAAAAAACCAGCTTCAGAGTTAATAGGAAACAATATTTCTCCCAAAGAGATGTGCAGCTACAAAATGTAACATTCTACCTCTGCTTTCTTGCTCGTGGAGAAACTTTATTCTGTAACATCAGCAAGTGTTGGAAACGACATCAAGAATGAAACACCCCACTCTTGGTGGATCTAAGTCACTGACACAGAGGAGCAGCCTTGATTTACAGCTGGAATCGGATAAGTTTTGGACACCAAGTTCCACATCTAAATTTTGTGGTTTCCAAGGAAACAGGAGCTTAGGTCCATTTCACAGTCCAGACCTGAGGATGACCCACGATGACTCAGCCCTGCCTTGCCTGCCTATCAAGACAGTGCTCCGCTTAGATTTCACCTAAACTCCACCCCTCCCCAAGTCCTGTAACTCTGTTTTCCTTTCTTTGGTGAGACACTTGCCGTTCGTGTGTTTGTCGCCCTCACTGTAATGGATCTATAACCCTGACTTTGTCAGAGTATAAGTGGTCTGAGGTTGATTGGGCTATGGCAGGGGTTACTGGACTCTGGCTCTGAATTGATGTTAATTCAAAATCTTGTTCAGCAGCCAGTGTAGGAGCTTAGGGAGTCAACGGGCAAATGAAGTTTTAGCTCAAGACCATCTCATGGTAGGATCGGAGGGACCCAAAAATCACCCCATGGTATTTACCCAGATCAAGAATACATAGGAGGGGTACACACACTGACCATGTCAGAATCCTCACGTGAGTTCTCTGGCTCACAGAGCGAGGGCTGTTATGATAGGAATATTTGGATTAGACAGGACAGGAGGTGGGTCCAGCTCCCCCCTTGTATACTGGATTACTCTGAGCAAACTAAACTCTCAGACTGTGCTTGTGGGCAAAATGGGGATAAAAATACCAATCTCTGAAGGACTATTAGGGGGTTAGGTAGAACCAAGTTTACAGAGTAACCAGTGTGCTGCTCAGAACACAGCAGGGGCAGAGCAAAGCCAGCTGTCTTCCCTGCCACGCTTGTCAGAGCAGCAAGAACTGTAGAAAGAGCATATCGCCTTTGGAGAGGGACAGCCTGGGTAATAATCCTACCTCTACCTCACTGGCCTGTTTTCTCAGGCCAAAAAAGAAGAGGGGGTGGGGGTGTGGGGCAACTCGTATTACAAAGAGATTTATGTGTGATAACCCATGGAACGTTGTGGCATCATTTTTTCCCAGAGAGCACTCTCTTACCTTAACAGAGAACTAGTATCGTTGATTCATGGGTTCATGTAATCACAAGCATATATAATTAGTACCTATTGTGAGTATGGTTCTAGATGCTGGGGACAGAGCCGTGAATGAAACAAAATCCCTGCCCTCATAGAGCATACATTCTAGCATGGGAGAAAGATGGTGAGCAGATAAATGGACGGTGGTGAATGCTCCAACATTCTGTTTTTCTATGAAGAAAAATAGAGGGGGGAAGGGAGTAGAATAGCTGGGCATGGAACAGAAGAAGTAAGGTATCCTTTCCATCTACTACGGCTGAAGGAACACCTCAGGAAGCTCTCATCTTAGAAGAATACAGCAAGTAGCTGCAGGGCCCGGGTCCCCAGGCCCTGCAGGCTGCGTGCCCTGGGATGGGCACAGTTGTTTTCCCCTCAACACTGTGGGGCCTGCTTGAGGGTGGGGCCTGGTCTTTATTTGCTTCCATATCCTAAGCATTTCATGTAGACCAGTGGTCGCTGCGTGTTTCAAACACTGGCCAACCATGGAGAAATCTCAAGTCACTTGTTCCCCACCTCTTACTTCCAACTGCACACCCTTGGGAAGAAGTTAGGGGATCAGATTTCTGGGTTTGGGATCACAGGCTTTGATCTAGTGCACCCAGGCTCCAAGGACTGACAGCTCCCCTAGGTCCCGGGAGCTAAGGGAGAACAGGGCAGTGGGAGGGAGTGCGGGCTGCCCAGAACCCACCTCTACCAGATCCTCCCTGAGGCAGCAGACCTGCCAGTCTTCCGCATGGCATTTATTATGAGAAAAACTAGAGAACCAGGCTATGGCAGCCCTGAGACCCAGGAAGCAGCAGAGAATCAACGTGGAAGCTGGGAGCCCCATGGAGCTTCCGTTCAACCCACGCGTTCATTCTCACACCTCCAGGTGCTTGGCCCATAAAGCCCTGGGGGAGGTGGGAGAGGGGCCGGAGCCAGGCTGTCTCAGGCATGCACACGTGTGGGCGGCAAGTGCAGACAGTCTTCCGTGACATCCCGAACCAAAAGAGCCAGGGCCAGTCTAGCAGTGAGGCTGGGTAAGGTCAGCAGGAAGGGCGTGGAGGGCAGTGAGCTGAGGGGAGTCCGCACGAGGGCATGAAGCACGGGCCCCAAGGTCTGAGAGAGACAGTGCATGCACCTGCAGTGAGGCTTTGGGACGGGCACAGGGGGGCTGCTGGGGAGCGGGAGTCTAGTCCTCAAAATGTGGGGCTGCTTGAAGACAGCATGGTGTTGGCCACGGGGAACACTTGAGGCCCCAGGTGTAGAATGGGGTGCCCTGGAGAGGAGCGGTGGAGCTGCTGCTGGCACAGTGAGGGAGCCAACTCTGCGGTGTTAAAGCAGTGAGGGGCCTCCGCAGGATGGACATGGGGAGTGAGCAGTGACCCCCCGGGGTCGCATCAAGAAGGCTCCAGAGGGCTTCCCTGGTGGTGCAGTGGTTGAGTCCGCCTGCCGATGCAGGGGACACGGGTTCATGCCCCTGTCCAGGAAGATCCCACATGCCGCAGAGCGGCTGGACCTGTGAGCCATGGCCATTGGGCCTGCGCGTCCGGAGCCTGTGCTCCGCAACGGGAGAGGCCACAACAGTGAGAGGCCCGCGTACCGCAAAAAAAAAAAAAAAGAGAAGGCTCCAGAGAACACCCCCAAGGCATCAGTTGGCCACTATTTGGCCTGTTGAAACCATGGTGATGGGCTCCCCCTTTGAAACCGAGAAGGTGGCCCTGATGATACCTGAATCGCCTTTATGACCATTCTTCCCATGTCTTGCAGAAAAGTGCACATCATAGCTAAATAGCTCTATGGTTCAGTCCTGCGGGATCTCAGAAGTGTTTCTGCTCATATAATCCCATGATCTCTTTACTGAGTAATAACCTAGCCACATCCGTGGTGTCCTCTTCCAAATGTACTTTCTCATTTTTTGCAATATGGACAGGCTGAGAATTTTCCAAATCTTTACATTCTAGTTCCTTTTTGCTTAACGATGCCTCTTCAATTCACTTCACTCCTCTCACATTTTACTCTAAGAGTCACTCCTTCAACACTTTGCTTATAAATCATCTCAGCTAGGGACTTCCCTGGTGGTCCAGTGGTTAAGACTCCACACTCCCAAAGCAGGGGGCCCAGGTTTGATCCCTGGTCAGGGAACTAGATCCCACATACCACATCTAAGAGCCCACATGTCACTACTAAAGATCCCGTGTGCCGCAACTAAGACCCAGTGCAACCAAATAAATATTATTTTTTAATCTCCTCAAAAAAAAAATCTCCTCAGCTAAAAATCCAGTTTTATTGCTCAAGTTCTACTTCCCACAAACACAATTCAGCCAAGTTCTTTGCCGCTTTATAACCATGGTCACCTTTCTTCAAATTTCCGATAGCATGTTCCTCTTTTCCATTTGAGGCCTCACCAGAATGGCCTCTACTGTCCATATTTCTACCGACATTCTATACATGATTACTGATGTATTCTCCAAGAAGACGGGACCTCTCTCTACAGCTCTCCTCTTTTCTTTCTTTCTTTTTTTTTTTTTGCAGTGTCTTATAAGGACTCTAGTTCTGTGTCTTATAAGGACACTAGTTCTGTCAATGGCCACGCCCACATGACCTCATCTAAACCTAATTACCTCCCAGAGGTCCATCCTCCCGATCCCATCACTTTGGGAAGTTAGGCTTCAACATATGAATGTATGTTGGGAGGACACAAACATTCAGTCCATAACAACTAGTTCTGATTTCTTCATTTTTTGCTTTTATCTAGTTTTATGTTTTGGTTTTGTTTTTTAGCAATCAACCATTTAACAGAAATTTTCAGGCTTCACTATATAGTTTGTCTTGTGAAAAGCAATTTTGGATAGTTTTTATGGCCCATTCTTATTTTCAGTTTTTTCCCCCTTTCTTTTCCTTCTAAATTTATTAAATAACTTCTTCTCAATACATTTCTTAGTGGTCTATTATGTATTACAGTAAAAACGCCACCATCTCATGAATTAGTTTAGAATTAAATGATTTTATTGCAAGGTTGATGAAAAACACTACTTTTCAGCCAATCTGAACTGTCACAGAAAAACAAAGGTAGATGTGCTGACACTGAGAGGGACAGCCAGTGGTCCTGAGGTGGTGACTTTCTAACCACCAGCCTACACCCCACCCCTGACCAGAACCTGAGGCCCACTGGAGACGGGGTTTGGGCAGAGACCTGGTCAAAGGCTCTATGATCAACCATATTCTATTCAAACGTGCTTTTCAATGGGCACATTATGGTGGGTTTTTGTCTTGGACATCTATCAGCTTTTTCCTCAGTTTTCTGATGTTGCTGCCTGGTTTTGGGTTGACTGTGTTATTTTCCCCTGTGGTGGACATGCAGAGCCTGCTGGTTCTTCCTGACTGTCTTTGCATTCTCCCTGTCCTTTTCAGACATGAAATTTTACCTGACACTTGCCCATCCAAGCAAAGGTGATGTTTCCAAGTTGCAATGCTGTGAGATGTAGCATGTGGGTCACAGGCAGAAGCGATACGTGCGTCTTCAAGGTGTCACCTTGTCCTGTTCCCACTGGCTGAAATGGTGACTAAGCTCTGGGCAGGGTGGAGCCCTCAGGTAGAAGGGGCCTGTGCCCCTCCATCTTCAAGAGGACAGCCACCACAGCCATGTGGTCTATCACAGGAGACAGAAACAGCCCTCTGTCTCACTGAAGCCAATGTTAGTTTTGAGCCTCTTTACATCAGCTGAGCTTTATTCTAACTAATCCAGTACTTGATACCTGGCAGTAGGTAGGTGCTGAAACAGAACCTACTACATGTGCAGTTGGCTTAATGATCAGGCAGTTAGGGCAGAGGTGTTACAGGTAGAAAGCTGGTAACCCTTGCTATGCATGGAAAAGTATTTGGTATGACCCTTGCTTATGATGTATTAGGAGTAGACAACGTGTGACTAAAACTATAACCCTAGAGAAATTGGTTCAGAATTGTTTGGAATGTTGGCAAGGGTTGGTTACTTCTTGCCACTTTCAACAGAGCCCCCCTAGAGAGACTCAGGCTGAGGGAAGGCAGACGGAGGTACAGGTGGAGGAGAGCAGAGATGGACAAGGGGAGTTTCCCTCTGCCTATGGCCTGTGATTTGTGCTGACCAAGTCTCGTAAGCAGGCCTGGCATTGCAGGTGGTCTCAAGGTACCTTGAGCTGGAGAGAGAGAGGAGGAGGGCAAGCATCTAGAGGGCAATAAATAAAAGACAAGGGACCTCGGGCTTTAACCTGTGACTAGATGGGGCCTTTGCATGTGGAACTAAATGGAAGTATGCAGACAAGAAGCTGACCCAGGCTTCCAACTGTCAATGAGGAGGCCCCTGTAAATCTGGACAGTCCCAGCCAGGGCAGCCTATTACCTCCCTCCGCAGGTGGGCAAGAGGATGGGTCATGGACAAGGAAGGCCCCCGGAGGGCCAAGTCAGACCTGATGAGTCCCAGGGCCCATAGAGCTCCTCCTGGAGCTGATTCTGGGTACCGGGTGCTGTCCTGGAGCTCCTCCCTCCCAGGGAGAGGGTCTCCAGCACTCATGTGGAGTTGCCCACAGGAGACTCTGCACACCCTGCACAGAGATGAGGGCTAAAGTCACTTATACGTGTGAAATCATTGCATTTAAAATACCTACCAGGGACTTCCCTGGTGGTGCAGTGGTTAAGAATACACCTGCCAATGCAGGGGACATGGGTTCGAGCCCTTGTCTGGGCCCACATGCCGCGGAGCAACTAAGCCCGTGCACCACAACTACTGAGCCTGTGCGCTAGAGCCCGCGAGCCCCAACTACTCAGCCCATGTGCCAAAACTACTGAAGCCTGCGTGCCTAGAGCCCTTGTTCCACAAGAGAAGCCACCGCAATGAGAAGCCCAAGCACCACAATGAAGCGTAACCCCCGCCGCTTGCCGCAACTAGAGAAAGCCCACGCGCAGCAACGAAGACCCAATGCAGACAAAATAAATAAATAAAATAAATAAATTTATTTTTTAAAAATATATATATTTATATATATAACATATATATTTATATATATGTTTTATATATATATATATTTATTTATATCTACAGGGAATTCCCTGGCAGTCCAGTGGTTAAGACTCCACGATTCCAATGCAGGGGGTGCAGGGTCGATCCCTGGTTGGGGAATAAGATCCCACATGCCACAGTGTGGCCAAAAGATTTTTTCTAATAAATAAATAAATATTAAAAAATAAAATATCTACACAGTCTGCACAACAACCCCACATCAGACTTTTCCTCGGACCCAGCCAGCATAGTTTGGACACTGCTATGTTGCCCATCCTCTTTCTCCACACTGCAACTTGGGTGTCAGGGGGCAGGCAACTTGCCCTTTAGTTATAGGACCTGGTGGAGAGGCTGCACCTTGTCCAGAGGGACTCACCTGAGCTGCATCAGGGATGGGATGGGACTTGGGTTGTACTCTTGGCAAGGGCTGCATACTGCTACAGCAGGCGGCCACGTGGGAAAACTGGGAGAAGCAGCTTCTTATCCCTATTATGTGTTCTCCTCTTCCCCTCCGAGTCAGCAAGTGGAAAATCCTCAGCCAAGGAACGCCGGTCCCTGATCACTGCATAGGGGAACCTGCCGTACAAACTTGAGTGCTCTTTGTTAATTCCCCAGTATTTCATAGTTTTTGTTGCTATTGTGGAAGATATTTCTTTTTTTTTTAATATTTGTTTATTTAGCTGCACCGGGTCTTAGTTGCAGCACTCGGGACCTTTTTTTAGTTGCAGCATGCGGGATCTAGTTCCCTGACCAGGGGTCGAAGCCGGGCCCCCTGCATTGGAAGCATGGAGTCTTAACCACTGGACCGCCAGGGAAGTCCCAAGAGATTTCATTTTTGTTACATTACCTGATTGGTTATTGCTGGTTCGGAGAAATGTTCCTTTTTCTAACTTCTTAAGGATAAATGCTTTTGTCTTCTTTAATAAAGAAAAAGTATTTAAGGCGATATAGTCATATATATTTTTCTATGAAAATATTCAGTGGATATTATATATTTTACACTTTACACTGGGTTCCGTAGGTGTGAGAATGAAGTGTTTTGCTTTTCATTGCTTTATAAATAGTCTGTAATTTTCCAGCTAGTATCATTTTTGATTCAAAGGTTATGTAGATAGCGTTTCGTAAACTCCAATAGTTAAAGAGTTTTGGGAGTCAACTTTTTATTATGTATTTCTATTCTAATTTTGGTAGTTTAAATGCATACTTTAAAATATTTGTATTCTTTATGTCTAACTGTATAATCAATTTTTGTAAATGTTTCATGGACAGTCCCACTTAAGGAATTTGAGTTTTTCCATCTATCTGTCGAATCATTTACTGATTGAGGGATTCAGTTTCTTCCACGTGCATCATCATGTTTTCATCAAGCAAAACCTGTTCCGATTCTAGGTACCTGTGTATCTAAGTCCCTAGTTCTCCCTGCATTTATAATCGCTTGTCTTTTTTTAGGTAGTTGCCACCCTGGTTAGTTGCACGAACCGACTCTGATCGCGGGGCTCCCGGCGGCTCCTGGCACCTCGCGGGGGTCAAGTATGGATCCACCGAGTCGCTCGTCCTCCCGCGGTCTAGAGCGGCCACACTGGGCTGGGCTGGGCTGGGCGGGTCCACGAGCCGGAAGTCGAAGCGGGACTTCCGGGGTCCGCCTAAGGGCCGAGTGGCCTGGGGCCCGCGGCCTTCCTCTGTTCCCGGGGCGACTCCCGGAGTTGGCGATTGGCGCGGTGGCGTTTCGGCGTTGCTGACCGCGCTCCCTCGTGACTCCGGTGCCGCCGCGGTGGGTGCCGGCCCCGGGAGGCCTAGGCTCGGTGCGCGGGGGTCCGTAAAGGGGCGTGGGCGGGTCACAGCCTTCGAGGGCCCCTCCCGAGAGGGCGTGCGAGGGGCGCCCTGCAGAGGGTGCGCGGCGGAGCCGAGCAACCCCTGACCTGGAGCCGGGCTGCGGGACCGCGTGGCGCGGCTGCTACAGTGCGACGGGCAAGTGTGCACGAATAGTGTCCTGACGCGCGGGGTTGGGGCGGAGGAAGGGCCTCAGGAATTGGTGCGAACGTCGGAACTGTACGGAGCCGGGTGAGAAATGAATGGGGTTGTCGCTTGGCACCAGATGTCCTGCCTGGAGGCCCAGTTGGTGGTGGATTCGCCCTCCAGATGGAGAAGGGGCTCTGGGGATGGGGAGGAATTTATTCTCCCCCAAGGGAGTGGGACTGAGGCTGGGTCATGCCCATCCCGTGGATGCCTGCTATGGACAAGTGGCTGCTGGTCTTCACAGTTGTATCTTTGCTTAGCACCAGGTTGAGCCCTTAGCCAGGAGAATCAGCTTCCAAGCTCACTGGTGGAATCCAATTCCCGAGGTTGCTTTTTCCTTGCTGACTGTTCTTAGCTCTTGGAGGCCCCACTCCTTGCACATGACCCGTGCATCTGAGTCAGCAACGGCTCATGTGATTAGATTGGGTCCACCAAGGTAATCCAGGCCCGTAAACTTAATTTCCTCTGCAAAATCTCTTTCGCTGTGTAGTGTAGGTTCTAGGGATAGGATGTGGACATGGGTGAGGAGGAGCAGTCTGCTACCACTGATCAGTCTGTGTCCTCCTGGGCAAGATCCCACAAATACTGAAGTGAGAAAAACAAAATGTAAAATGAGCTTAGTTTTCGGGGCTTCCCTGGTGGCGCAGTGGTTAAGGATCCGCCTGCCAATGCAGGGGACACAGGTTCGAGCCCTGGTATGGGAAGATCCCTCATGCCGCGGAGCAACTAGGCCCGTGCGCCACAACTACTGAGCCTGCACTCTAGAGCCCGCGAGCCACAACTACTGAAGCCCGGGCGCCTAGAGCCCATGCTCTGCAATGAGAGAAGCCACTGCAATGAGAAGCCCACACACCACAACAAAGAGTTGCCCCAGCTCACTGCAACGAGAGAAAGGGCGCATGCAGCAACAAAGATCCAACTCAGCCCTAAATAAATAAATAAACAAATAAAAATCTTAAAATGAGCTTAGTTTGGTACAATTTATAATAAAAAGGCAAAGAAAGAATACACATATTTGTTTGTGTAAGCTTAGAGTAATCAGGAAGGACACGTTGGAAACTGGGAAGGAGTAGTGTGGCTGGCTGGGAGATGTTTCACCTTAAGTCCTCTTTAACCTTTTGAATTTTGAGCCATATGACTGTGCCCCTATTCAGAAACAGGGATGATAACTTGAAGATTTTAAAATAAAATGAACTGAATAAATGTTACAAATGATTGACTCTCCCCTTGGAAGAAAGTGAAGGTTCGCCCCTTGGAAGCATCATCTTCTCTGTCTGCTGCTACATGGATGAGTGCCTTGAGTCAGTGCTTTCCTTGCTTTGAATCTTATGCACCATCCCTCTGAGTGCCCACGCCAG
This sequence comes from Neophocaena asiaeorientalis asiaeorientalis, assembly GCF_003031525.2. Classification (NCBI taxonomy): domain Eukaryota; kingdom Metazoa; phylum Chordata; class Mammalia; order Artiodactyla; family Phocoenidae; genus Neophocaena; species Neophocaena asiaeorientalis. The sequence goes on along the minus strand of NW_020172779.1, from coordinate 23,566,340 downwards.
GTGAATCTTCCTAAGATGTTTCATTAGTTCTGTCTCCCAATGTAGAAATGTGGCTGATGTCTCACTTTCATCAGGCAGTCAAGACCTCTTATAGTCTGTCCTCCAGCAACTGTCTCTGAGCTCTGTTCACACCTCTGCCCCATCTCACCCTTGCCTTCTTCTACCTTTCCAGCCAGGCATGGCCTAAACCCTCTCTTCTCTGGGCCTGGTTAAATGCCCGCCTGCCCCAGGCTCCACCCCTTCTCTGCTACCTGTGCCCAGAGCACTTGCCCATCTCACTGATGCATTTGCTATTATCTGTCTCCCCACTGAAACCCATGAGGGTGATGGTCACATTGTCCCTGGAATAGATGCTGGCATATAGTGGGTGTTTTGGAAACACGCTGGCATATAGTGGGTGTTTTGGAAACACTGAAAGCGTGTGTCCCAAGAGGAGAAATTCAGTCCAAGGGTTGGCAGGCAGTGTCTACAATGGGCTTTTGCCTCATCTTCTCTACCCCTGAAGGGCAGACGGGTCACTGGTACCTGCTCATGGTACAATATGAATAAGGGGCTGAGGGATGTTGCCCCACTCCCAGATGGGCTGCTGGGCATGGCATGGTGCATTTGCTCAGAGACAGGGTAGTGGGAGGGGTGGAGGAAATCAGTAACTTGGTCCATGTGGGGAACCCATCATGTGTCTGGGTGGGAATGTCCTGTCCCTTGCTCAGAGAGACCACTTAAACCTGGAGATGAGCCAGGTTTGAGAGTCTTCACGGGATAAATGATGTTGATGCCTCAGGACTGGACAGATTAACCAAGGAAGTTGGTATAGATACAGAAGTGAACCCTGGAGCACCAACGTGAAGAGGGAGATGGGGAGTCTGGGAGGGAGCCACTGGTGCAGTGGGAGGACAGCCCAGGAGGTTGGGGATGGGGACACCCACTCTGGATGCTGCCAGGGGGACACAACTCAGTGCTGACCAATAGGGTGGCACTGTGATGACTTTGTGCATGTCTGCAGCTCAGGCTACCCCTGGCAACCCAACCTTTGGAGTTGCTGTTCCCCCGTGAGTGGGTCCAGTGGTCCACCTTCAGGGCATTGTGTCAGGAACAAGCCCACCACAGCAGGCACAGGCTCCATGGGAGCTGCTTTCCTCTTATCAGGTAAAGCTTGGGCCCTTCCAGGTGGTGCCAACAAGGCACTGTGTGCTCACCTTGCTCTGTGGTCAGCATCTCACCATTTCCCACCTGTGGCCCTGGCTTGTGAGTCTGTGTCCTCGTGGCTGGCTGACCCTTCCCTTGGTTCCAAGATCAGGGAATGTGGCATCAATTACCAGGCCTTCCAGAGGTCTCAGGCTGCAGGGGTGAAGGAAGTGACCCCTACCTGGTGGATGGGTGAACCCCTGGAGTTATCCCCTCTGCACATTCACCTGTGTCCTTGCTGGTCTCCAGGTCCCAGCCATGCCCAGCCTCAGAGTACGCCCTGAAGAGGCAGAAATGGAACCCTCAGTCCCTGGACCATCTCCTTGGACCCCCAGAACACAGGCCTGTGTGAGTGATGCTCCCGCTGTGACCCACCCTGGATCTGCACTTCATGGTCCCTTCTGCTGTGGTGACGCTGAGCCAGAAGCCACCCCCCCTCACCATCAGCAGCCAGGTACTGGGTGTGAGTTCCCCACCGATGCCCTTGTTCTGAGGAGACTTTGTCTACATCACCCTGCACTTACCTCAGGAGGTGTGTGTGTCACCATTAGGGGCAGAGTGCCTTGTGAACTTGAGGGGCCAAGGCTGGAGGTCAAGGGGCCAACAGAGGAAATTGGCCTGGCACCTGGCTGCCCTGGTGCCCTGAGTGGGACACTGCTTTCCTCACCTGACATAGAGGGGTGTGACATGATGGTCACCAGCTGAGCCCTGCCTAACTTACTCACCAGGCTGGTGGTAGTCCGTGCCCTCGGGTCTCTGCCCTAATCCAAGCCTTGGCCCTGTTCTATTCACACTGCCCAGCTGCTCCCATCCCCGTCAGATACCAGAGAGTCCTTCCTGGACACCACTCACTAACTCACCTCTTCTGTGGACCTCTCAGCAGTGATCAGGATGGTTACTCACTGTTAGCTTTCCTTACTGGGATCTGATGGTGGCTGTTTTACAAGAAGACACTCTTAACTATGTGGGACCTTTTGTCATACTCAGGACATCTGGCCAGAGTACCCTGTTCAGACCCTGTGTGGCCAGGGAAGGTTGGGCTAAGGGCAGAGATGGCACAAGGCAGTCCTAGGTGTGTTGGAGGGAGGAGATGGATAGAGGATGAAAAACATGACAGAGCCAAAGAAGTGGCCCTGAGGGACAAAGCCTGCTGCCAGATGGCCAGGGGTATACCAGGCAGAGAATGGTGAGTTAGGCCAGGATTCTTGCTCCAGGAAAAAAAGATTGATGGTAGCTCATGTTTTAAAAACCATTTTGCTGGGCTTCCCTGGTGGCGCAGTGGTTGAGAGTCCACCTGCCGATGCAGGGGACACGGGTTCGTGCCCTGGTCTGGGAGGATCCCACATGCCACAGAGTGGCTGGGCCCATGGGCCCGCTGAGCCTGCGCGTCCGGAGCCTGTGCTCCGCAACGGGAGAGGCCACAACAGTGAGAGGCCCGCGTACCACAAAAAAAAAAAAAAAGAAAAAAACTAACAAACATCCAGGACCAAGTGGCTTCACTGGTGAATTCTAACAACATTTAAAGAAGGATTAACACTAAGTTTTCTCAAACTCTTGCAAACTATAGAAGAGAAAGGAAAGTCAAATAAAGACATCACAGGAAAAGAAAATTATATATTAAGACATTTTATGGCTATATATGCAAAACCCTCAACAAAATGCTAGCAAACTGAATCCAGCAGCACATTAAAATATTATATCCTGTGACCAAGTGAGATGTAACCCAGGAATACAAGAGTGGTTCAACATAAGAACTAATCAGTGTCATTTACTGCATTAATGGAATGAAGGAGAAAAGCTATAATCATCTCAATTGATGCAAAAAAATGTATTTGATAAAACCAAATACATTTTCACGATAAAAACACTGAGGGAACTCAGTACAAGGCAACATCCTCAACATGATAAAGGGCATTCATGAAAAACCCATAGCTAACATCATACACATTTGTGAAAGATTAAAAGCTTTTCCCCAAAGATCAGGAAAATATGCCTGCTTTCACCTGTGCTATTCAGTATTGTACTGGAAGTTGTAACCAGAGCAATCAGGCAAGAAAAACAAATAAAAGGCATTCAGATTGGGAAAGAAGAAATAAAACTACCTCTGTTTGCCTAAGGCATGATCCTATATATAGAAAATACCAAAGAATCCATTAAAAAGCTACTAGAGCTAATAAATGAATTCAGCAAAGTTGCAGGGTACAAGTCAACACACAAAATCAGTTGTGCTTCTGTACACCAACAACGTACAATCTGAAATGGAAATTAAAACAATTCATTTATAATAGCATCAAAAAGAAAAAAATCTACAAATAAATTTAAACAAGTGGGTGAAAGATGTGTTGGCTGAGAACTGCAGATCATCACCAAAAGAAATTAAAGGATACCTGGGACTTGCCTGGTGATGCAGTGGTTAAGAATCTGCCTGCCAATGCAGGGAACACAGGCTCAAGCCCTGGTCCAGGAAGATCCCACATGCCACGGAGCAGCTAAACCCATGTGCCACAACTACTGAGCCTGTGCTCTAGAGCCCACGAGCCACAACTACTGAGCCCACATGCCACAACTACTGAAGCCTGCGTGCCTAGAGCCCATGCTCCGCAACAAGAGAAGTCACTGCCATGAGAAGCCCATACACTGCAACGAAGAGTAGTCCCCGCTCACCACAACTAGAGAAAGCCCATGCACCGCGACTAGAGAAAGCCCGCGCACAGCAACAACAACCCAATGCAGCTGTAAATAAATAAATTTATATATTTAAAAAAAAAAGAAAGAAAGGATACCTAAATAATTGAAAAGACATGCCATGTCCATGTTTCGGTCTTAATAGTGTTATGATGTCAGTGCTATCCAGAGCAACCTACAGATTCAATACAATCCCTGTCAAAATTCCAACAGCCTTTTTACAGAAATGGAAAAGTCAGTCCTCAAATTAATATGGAATTCAAGGGGCCCCAAATAACCAAAACAAGCTTGAAAAAGAACAAAGTCTGAGAACTCATTTTTCCCAGTTTCAAAACTTGCTACAAAGCTTCAGTAATCAAAACAGTTTGGTACTGATGTAGGATAAGCATACAGAACAATGGAACAGAATTGAGAGTCTAGAAGTAAGCCCATACATCTGAGGCCAGTTGATTTTCAACCAGTGTGTCAGGACCATTCAGTGAAGAGAGAGAACTCTGTTAAATAAATGATGCTGGGACAAGTGGATTTCCATGTGCAGAAGAGTGAACTTGGCTCCCTACCTCATGCCATATGCAAAAATTAACTCAGAATCATCCAACTACCAAATTCAGGAACTGAAGTCATAAAACTGTTAGAAGAAAACATTACATTTTCATAACGTTGGGTTTGGCCGTGGCTTCTTAGATACAACACCAAAAGCATGAACAACAAAAGAAAAAGGTAAATTGGACTTCATCAAAATTAAAGACTTCGGGGCATGAAAGGACATTATGAAAAAAGTGAAATGACATCCTACAGAATGTGAGAAGATCTTTGCAAATTGTATATCTGGCAAAGGTCTAGTACCCAGAATATATAAAGAACTCTTACAACTCAACAACAAAAGACAAACAAGCCACTCTTTAAATGAGCAAGGGACTTGAATAAACATTTCTCCAAAGAAAATATACAAATGACCAACTAGCAAACAAAAAGATGCTCAAATTCATCAGTGATTTGAGAAATGAAGTCAAAACCCGAGTAAGGGGCTTCCCTGGTGGCGCAGTGATTGAGAGTCCGCCTGCCGATGCAGGGGACACGGGTTCGTGCCCTGGTCCGGGAAGATCCCACATGCCACGGAGTGGCTAGGCCCATGAGCCATGGACGCTGAGCCTGCATGTCCGGAGTCTGTGCTCCGCAACGGGAGAGGCCACAACAGTGAGAGGCCCGCATACCACAAAAATAAATAAATAAATAACCCGAGTAAGATTACCACTTCACACCCACTAGGATGGCTGTAATAATAACGTAAATAATTAACAAGTGCTTTCAAGGATTTGGAGATAACTGGAACCCTCATACATTGCTGGTGGGAATGTAAAATGGTGCAGCCACTCTGGAATGCAATTTGGCAGTTCCTTGAAAGTTGAAACATAGCATTACCATATGACCCAGCAATTCCACTGCTAGATATATGCGCCAAGAATTCAAGGCAGATACCCAAACAAGTACATGTATATCGTGTTCATAGCACTATTCACAATAGCCAAGAGGTGTAAACAGCCCAGACATCCATCATTGGATGAATGTATAAGCCAAATGTGCTTTATCTACACCATGGAATATTATTCAGTCAAAAAAGGGAGTGAAGCTCCCTTATTTACACACCTGCTGCAGTGTGCCTCAAAAGTCACATAATCATATGATTTCATTCATATAAGATGTCAGGAGTAGGTAAATCCGTGGAGACAAAATGCAGGTTTGTGGTTACCAGGAGCTGGGGGCCAGGAAATATGGAGATAAACTAGTGCATAGGGGCTTTGGGGTGATGGAAATGTCTTGGGACAAGATGAAGATGTTGATCACACAACATTGTAAGTGCACTAAATGCCACTGAATTGCTCATTTCAAACAGTTAATTTTTTGTCTGTCAATTTCACCTCAACAAACTATTAAGTAAAATGAAAACAGAGCCCCTGTGGGAGATGGGAGACTAACGGAGACCCCGCCCGAGTCTGCGGTGCTGCTGGGGTCTGTGTGGCAGACGGCAGGGTGAGCACTGGAGAGCCACAGCTCTGCCCCTCAACAGCCACAGCCACACGTGTCGCTCACAAGCGTGGCTTTGACAGGGGTACTTTTTCACAAACATGGAAGAAACTAATCATAAAGGTCTTTAGTGTTGTCTCTCAGGAAGTCTAACAGGTTTGCTGTGTGCTGGAAGGGCTCAGAGTCTTCACCCTTTTCTCCATTTGGTGTCACACTTGTGGGGGCAACACAGTGCAAACAAGTGTATTTGTTTTCAAATCTTTTCCTTCACCATTAAACCCAATTTTTTTAAAGATTTTTCTTAAGGAAAGCCATATTTCTATGACTTTATATTTCCTTTCAAAAGAGGAACTTTCATTATTTTTCCAATAGTTCTTATGTTGCAGAGGAGAATTGTATCCAGTTTAGCAAATCAAAAATGCCCTCTCATCATCCTCACCTCACTCGCTCTTGTTTCCTGTCTCAGTAAACTTCTTCCAGGTTGACAGTAGCTCTGGCTCAAAAACCAGTTCCTATTGCCACCACTTCCTGAGCCACAGTAATGACCTTACCTCAGTCAGGGTTCAGCAAGCCATGGCCTACAGGCCAGATCCAGCTAGCCAGTTGTTTGGGGCCTGCAAGCAAAGAACGGTTGAAGGTTTTTTAAGGATTATAACAAAGCAGACCATATGACAGAGACCGTGTAGCCACAAAGTCCAAGATGGTCCCTCTCTGACCCTTTATGGAAAAGCTCCATCCCTTCCCCACACGCAACCAGGAGAGGGTGGAACCCCGCGGATCAGTCATGGGGTGCAGCGGGGGACATAGTGAACCCTGTGTCATCCCATCCAGACCCTTGTTTCCTCCAGTGACCTCCCTGTCTGTCCTGCAGCCGTCACTGTGCCTCCCCCCACCACCGTCAGTCAGTCCAGCAGCCTGTGGACATTACCACAGGTGCCCAGGGGCTGAGGCTCTGGGAGAAGATGGTAGCCCGCGTGCAGCGAGTGATGACAGGCCTGCATGAGGGTCAGCAGGAAGGCGAAGCATGGTGCCTGCATCTGTGTGCTGGCCGCATGGCCAAGCTCCAAGGAGGGGGTCCTGGCAGAGACTCTATGCAGGGGCTTCTAGCTGGGCCGTGGGTCAGGTGACCAGAATGTGAATTGTCACCACCAGGCACATGGGCATGGTAGGCAAACAGGCTGAGCGTATGGCCAAGCTGGGTCTGCACTGAGACCCAAGCATAACAGAAGCCTCCAGTTGGGGTGGGGGAGACAGACTGCTATTGTGGTGGTAGATTGAAGTTCCAGGTGGGGAGAGGCAGTTGTCTTGAACTGAGGGGTAGGTCAGAGGGCAGTAGGCCCAAGGAGGCTGGGGGTAGGGAGGGGTGTCCTTCACCCACCCACTCAGCACCACTGGGTGGCCCCAGCCCTGGGACGCGGAGCCCTGTTGGGGGCAGTGGTCAGAGAAGTCCTCTCCCGTGAGGTGATTGAGCCAAGACCGGCAGAAGGGAAGGGAAGGAGGGAGCGTGAGGACCATCGGGGAGGGCAGACCCCAAGGGGAGCGGGTCCCTCCTGCTCAGGAGAAGCGGGAGCAGAGGGGGGAGGTTGTCAAAGTGCTCTTGTCACCAGACTGCTGTGGGCGGGAGGGGAAGGTGGGAGGCCAGGTTAGCTGCTCCCCATCCAGGCAGGAGCAAAGGGTGGTTTGGCCTGGATGTCTCAGGTATAACGAGAGAGAGAGATACAGTAGAGCAGAGTTTCCTTGTCCTTCAGGTGTGAAAAAGGGGGTGCCTCCCGGTGTGACAAGCAGCCTTGTGCACGTCTCTGTCACGGAAGGATGGATGCAGCAGCTGAGCCCTGGTACCAGCTAACAAAGTGCAGTCACAGTGCAGGTACCGAGAGGTACAGGTTGCTTTGGCAAATGGGGCACGGTCGCTGAAGGCTTCTCTGTCAAGTGGGATGGAGTCTGACATTCCAGAGTCATCACCATGCAGTCGGAGCCAGTTCTGCTTCCTTGAAGGGAACGGGCCCTGCACCTTCTGGCCTGGGCCCAGGCCCATACCTGTGAAGCCAGTGGTGGGCGCCCAGAGAATGAGAGCTGGGCCAAGCAGCCGACTCCAGGCTTGTGCATCTGGAACAGGAGGCAGGTAGAATGTCTAGCAATGCAACGTGCAGGGAGCTGTGTTTTCCTTGAACAGGTGGGAGGGTGAGTGCCTGGGTTTGTGACACGCTCCGAGGTAAAGCCAGCAGGACCTGCTGATGACCTGCTGTGGGTCAGGGGAAGGACAGCCAAGGGACTGCCTCAACTCAGGCCAGGATTTTGGGTGGCCTTAGTCGGGAGACTGCAGGTGCTTTCCTGAGATGTGGAGTCTGGGGGTCAGGTTAGGGTTGGTTTTCAGTTGCCGTGCAGCCTGGTCCCCTCAGCTCTGCCAGCCCCTCACAGTCCCCTCAAGAGACCTGGGACCACCACCCACCTTGGGTCCCATGCTCCCAGACTTGTCTGTGTTTCCCTGTTTCCTTCCATGTGACTTCCTGTTTGTCATTTCAGATTGGGACCCCAGGACTGAGGGCAAGGAGTTTCTTCAGAAGGAAGAAGCTTCTGAGGATTTGGAATCACAGGCAGAAACATCAGAAAACCATGCCAGTGATGTTTCCCAGACTCCTGAGCTTGGAGAACTCTGTGACGGTGCATTAGAAAGAGACTGGGAGGTCCCTGAAGATGAGAGACAGGCGCAGTCCCCCTGCTGGGAGGGGGACTTCACACCAGTGCAAGTGCTTCTCAGGAGCTCCTCAGGAGAGAAAGAGGTGGACTGTGACAAGGTCAAGAGAGGCTTCAGTCTGAGCCCAAGCCCAGTGGCATGTCAGGGAGCCCCTGCAGAAGAGAGGCCACATCCGCACGACACGCATGGCCAGAGCTTCCCACGCAGCATGGACCTAATCAGCTGTGAGGGGCTTCACGCAGCTGAAAGCCCGTTCATATGCAACGAGTGTGGGAACACCTTCCAAGGAGGCCCCGATCTTATTCAGCATCAGACAGCGCACACTGGACAGAAGTCCTTCATATGTAATGAATGTGGAAGGCCCTTTAGCACACATTCAGACCTCCTCAGGCACCGGCTTACCCACCGCGGAGAGAAGCCACACGTGTGTACTGAGTGTGGAAAGGCCTTCGGCCAGAGCTCCAGCCTTAAAAAGCACCAGAAGTCCCATGTGAGTGAGAAGCCCTACGAATGCAGTGAGTGCGGGAAGGCCTTCAGGAGGACCTCCAACCTCATCCAGCATCAAAGAATCCACTCCGGGGAGAAGCCATACGTGTGCAACGCCTGCGGGAAGGCCTTCAGGCGGAGCTCCAACCTTATCAAACACCAGAGGGTCCACACAGGGGAGAAGCCCTTCGAGTGTGACGTGTGCGGGAAGGCCTTCAGCCAGAGCTCACACCTGAGGAAGCACCAGAGGGTCCACACCGGGGAGAGGCCTTACGCGTGTAGCGAGTGCGGCAAACCCTTCAGCCGCGTGTCCAACCTCATTAAGCATCACAGGGTCCACACGGGGGAGAAGCCCTACAAGTGCAGTGACTGTGGGAAGGCCTTCAGCCAGAGCTCGAGCCTCATCCAGCACCGGAGAATCCACACTGGAGAGAAGCCTCACGTGTGCGGTGTGTGTGGGAAGGCCTTCAGCTACAGCTCAGTGCTCAGAAAGCACCAGATCATCCACACGGGAGAGAAGCCGTATGAATGCAGCATCTGTGGGAAGGCCTTCAGCCACAGCTCTGCGCTCATCCAGCACCAGGGTGTGCACACGGGCGACAAGCCCTATGAGTGTCGCGAGTGCGGGAAGACCTTCGGTCGCAGCTCCAACCTCATCCTGCACCAGCGAGTTCACACTGGAGAGAAGCCCTATGAATGTACTGAGTGTGGGAAAACCTTCAGCCAGAGCTCAACTCTCATTCAGCATCAGAGGATCCATAATGGGTTGAAACCCCATGAGTGTAACCAGTGCGGCAAAGCCTTCAACCGGAGCTCAAACCTCATCCACCACCAGAAAGTCCACACTGGAGAGAAGCCCTACGCGTGCATCGAGTGTGGGAAGGGCTTCAGCCAGAGCTCGCACCTCATTCAGCATCAGATCATCCACACCGGCGAGAGGCCCTATCAGTGCAGTGAGTGTGGGAAGTCCTTCAGCCAGCGCTCGGTCCTCATCCAGCACCAGAGGATTCACACTGGGGTGAAGCCCTATGACTGCACAGCTTGTGGGAAAGCCTTCAGCCAGCGGTCAAAGTTGGTCAAGCACCAGCTGGTTCACACCAGGGAGTGAAGAGAAACCGCATGAGGCTCCACCCCAACTCCCCTGGCAACGTCCCAGCCTCTCCCATCCCGAGACTTGAGTTGGGCTCTCTCATTCCCTCCACTCCACAGCCACTGCCCACAGCGGCCATTGTCCACGAACCAGAGACCCTCCTGTGAGACAGGCTCCCCACCGTGTGAGACAGGCTCCTCCCCCAACTCCCCTGCCGTTGCTCCTGCTGCGTGTGACCTCATTTCTTTTCGGTTTGTTTTTCCAGTTTGTTATCAGACTGCCGTATTTGTTAGAAGGGAAAAGATTATAGAGGCTGCATACTTAGGAAGAGAGTTTATTACTGTAACGGAACATAACCAAGGGAGTAGACTGACATTCAGTTTGAGATATGACCACAGCACTTCTTTTGTTTGGTCACTAGTCATAAGAACTGAGTTCGCTGTCAATGGCTGCAGTTGGCATTCTGTTTACATAAAGTCAGGTCAAGGGTGTTTCAGGTCTGGTTGCTGTCACCCTCTCCCAGAGGTGGCGCATACTCATCACCACCCGCTCCGCACCCCTCTCCCTCCCATCCCGTAATGGGATTCCCCCACTGCCCCCTTTCCTTGGTGCCTGCCTGCAGTCTGAGGTCGTGTGTTCTCACTCTGCTGTGCCTCAGGCCCCCGTGGCCACTCAGGGCTGCAGCACAATTAAACGTGAGGCTCTTTCCCAAGCTCCAGTCCTGGCCTCACCCACAGAGGTCCATTCTCTCCATGCCCCTCCTGTTCACCCCACAGGCTCCCAGGCTGTTTTTTCCCAGATCCATCATCAGACATTTATGGGGCACTTAGGTGCCCCTAGGAGGTGGGCACTTGTCCCATAATCCCCAAGCCGGGGGAACTTGGCCCAGAAGCAACACCTCTACCACCAGGGAGGCCTTGACCTGGGGGTGTTATGGGATGGATAGGTTGGGGTGGGGGGCACCTCCTGCATTGCTCCAGGAGAAAGGGTAGCAATGGGCAGGTATCGTCAGGTTTGTACTTATGGTGGGAAGGTAAGGTCTTGGCTCCTGTGTTTTCAAGGAAGTAGAGGCAAGGCCAGCAGTGGCAGATGTGGAGGGAGAGGTGGTGGGAGTTTGGAGAGAACAGAGTGTGGAAGGGTTGACTTGGATGCACAGGTGTGTCCCGTGGGCTTGGGCAGCATGGGCTGCCCACCTTCACCCCAGAGACCCTGCAAAGCAGCTGGCACTGCTGCCCTGCAGAGGCATCTGTCACACCCTCCTCTCCACCTCAGCCCCTCCCCCAAGGCAACACCCCAGTGGGATGCAGCTTGGACGGCAGTCCTGCCCTGCCACCCTCCAGCTCCCCGCCCCGGTCTCTGCCTGAGGAGACCTCGCACTCTCTCACTGTAGGGCAGCTCCTCATCCAGCCTGGATTTGATGACTCCCATTTTCAGTAAGTACGTGCTGTGCACTTGCTCTGTGCCATTCACAGTGGGGATACAGCAGGAAACAAGAAAGACAAAAATGCCTGCCGTCGAGGAGTTTGCATTCCATCGGGGGAGAGAAAACTGTCTAACAGTTATGATTGCTGTGATGAAAAGTAAAGCAGGAAATGGGGTCTGGGTGTTTTGAGGGTCTCAGTCTTAAATGGGGGCAGAGAAGGCCTCAGTGAGACGTCGTGTGAGCTATGACCTGCAGCAAGGGAGAGAATGACCCAGACAGGTGGGTTAGGGTTAGGGTTGGCAGCAGCAGGGGGCCTGTGGGCCAGGGGCACAGTGACGAAGAGAGAGCAGACAGGTGAGACCGTGGGCGGGCCCCACAGGCCTGCAGCTTCTACGCTGGGTGGAATGGCAAGATGTAGACGGCTTGGACCTGACGTGCATCTCAGGAGGATTGTCTGCTGTGTAGAGAAGAGGTTGGCAGGGCAAGTGTGTGCCCCTCTCTCTGTCACTGCCTTCTCAGCTCCTTTTCCCCTTCCCCGGCCTCCAAACCGCTAGTGAATCCCGAGGCCGAGGCCCAGGCGAGCAACAGCTGCCACCTCTGGGAGACAAAAGGTCCACAGGAAGGGGCTCCTCTGCTCCCTCAGCCCTGCAGGCGGCTGGGGAGAATTCACCTGATTTTGTGCCGTCTGCAGCCTGAGAAATTTTAATTTCAGGATGTCATGTTTTGAAAGAGGAATGGTCTTGAAAAGCAAATGTCCGTCAACCACAGCCTGTGTCTTCCCTTTTGACTTTCATGGTGTCCTTGGAAGTGTATTCCTTGGGGAATAAGGGCTGAGTCTGTGAGATCCATAGATAAAGTCACTGACCTCGGGCCTGGGTGCCTCGTTCCCGGGTGGCCAGAGCCTGGCCGCAGCCTCAGGGAGTGGCTCCAAAGGGGTACACATCTGTGCCCCTGGGAGAGTAACAGCCATGATTTCAAATAGAGCTTCCCCAATTTGACTTTTTAAATTTAAAATCAACATCATTCTAGAAAATGCAAATGTTGAAAAGGGGGGAGAAAAGGGAACACTCTTGCACTCCAATAAAAAAATTATTTTTTTAAAAAAGAAAAGAAAAGGGGGAAAGATATCATACATAATTCCACCACTTAACTCATTCTCTAGGGACAGCAGTGCAGGGCTGAGACTTGGTCCGAGCAAGAAGCAGAGACGGGGAGCACAGCCACTGTCCAGAGAGCTACCTTGACTCCAAGCGGGGAGGTGAGCAGTAAGTTTCAGGTGGACAACATTCACAATTATTAAAGGTTATACTCCATTTATAGTTATCATAAAATATTTGCTGTATTCCTTGTGTTGTACCGTAGATCCTTGGGGCTCATTTTATACCGAATGGTTTGCACCTCTTACTTCCCTACCCCTATACTACTCCTCCCCCCTTCCCTCTCCCCACGGGTAACCACTAGTTTGTTCTTGACATCTGTGAGTCTGCTTCTGTTTTGTTATGTTCAGTGGTTGGTTGTATATTTGTAGATTCCACACATAAGTGATATCATACAGTCTTTGTCTGTGTCTGACTTATTTCACTTAGCACGACACCCTCCAAGTCCACCCGTGTTGTTGCAAATGGCAAATTTTCATTCTTGTGTATGGCTGAGCCGTATCCCATTGTATATACAGGCCCATTTTTCTGGGGTCTGAGTGTTGACAGTGTTTAAGCCTCACCCCTCCTCCCCCGACCCCTGTGCCACACTGATGGGGAAGCCCGGGCGCCCCTCCCTCAGGGCCAGCAGAAGGTTCAGACCACCCAGGCGCCTGCTGGAACGTGGGGGAGGGGCTCCCCCAGCCCCACCACAACGACAGTAAGCACCCAGGCCAGTCTCCTTTGCCCGTGCTCTCAAACCACTTTGGACCTTCTTGGGAGCCCTGCCCTGCTGACCTCAGTTAGGTAAGTGGTGAGCCTTTTCCTGCACTTGGGGTGTGTGTGGCATCATCAGTCTTCACACCAAACCAAATCTTCAGTGGGGGGTGCCCAGCCACCTCTCCAGGTGACCATGAAAGTTGGGACTGGCATTGTGAGCAGGAAGCCCATGCGGTGACATCACCCGGGAGTCTCTGCCCTTGCTCCGTTACTAACCGGCCCGCTGGCTGCAGGCCGGCATCACTCAGCCGTGCTGCACGTGTTTCATTGTTGAATCCAGCGGAGCCTCGTAGAGTTAGCGGACCGAAATCAGCAGTTTTCCTCATACTTAATTGGTGTTTAGGGACAAGAGTATGGAATGGGGACCCTCCTTAAAGTGACCTTGGGTTGTGTGTCGGATCCCAGACCTACCTCTATTTGAGAACAAAGCTGCAACTGACTAGGCTCAGGGGAGAGACTATGCCCCATGCAAGATACAAATCCATTGGGTGGTGACTCGTGGAAAAGCATAGGTGAGGCTGAGGTCCACACTCCAGGGCAGAAGCTTGCCAGGACACTTAAATGCTGCCACTGCTGCTGCTTCAGCCAGCATCTGCGTCACAGTGAAAACCCTCATGCTCAGGGTTCTAGAGAAAACACTCCCGGCACAGCCAAGGGATTAATTCAAATCCAAATTAAGCCTAGGGTCCTTCACCCATATCAAGCAGCCATTGCCATGGGGAAGCACCTGACCTGATGATACTGACTGAAGCCTCCCTGGAGGAAGAAATTTACCAATGTGAGTGCAATAGAGAGGACCCCCTTGACGTATATCCAGACCACACACACCCCCAAAAGAGAAATTGTGGACAAAGAAATTCACAATTTGACCCAACTTGACATTCAGAATTTACTAAAAGAACTTACATAACAAAAAGAGAAAAGGCTTTTGCGTCTTTACGACATGGATGCTGAATTTACACCTGCTGAAACGCACCAGTTGGCAGACCTTCATGGACTTGATACTGGGTGTCAATTTTCAGTTATACCTGGGGATCCCACCAAGTTTATACAAGGGCCCCTACAATCATAACAGTCAGTGAATACAAAATAGAGGACAAATAGGTATGTCTCGCCCTAACCATCCGAAGTACTGCCTTGCCTAAATTGGTCATAATCCTGGCACCCACTGCCCTAGAGTATTCCATAGTGAGCACGGATGCTCCGACCCAACGAGTAATACAAAGTGGCTTGAAACATGGGACCCAGTTGAAATTACTTCATCCAATCAGCAACTGCTAAGTATTTTGCTATTATCGATTTGGCTAATATGTTCTGTTCTGGGCCTATTTCAGTAGTCCCTCAGCCACAGTTTACCTTCACCTCTGAAAGGACACAGTACACCTTTTCTGGGATCCTCATGGGTACCTTGGCAGATGAGGTATCAGCTGCGTGCACCTTTCTTCAGGAGCACAGGTGTGACATTACATTGATGACATTCTCCTCCAAGGAGAGCCATGTGGCATCCATTCATTTGTCATTCACTCAGGACGTAGAAACACAAAGGGCCTCACCAGAAAGGAACACAGTGCAAGGTCCTGCCACCTCTGCTCAGTTCCTGGAAATGATTGGTTAACCAAGGGCGGATCCATCCCTGATACTGTCAAGAAATAGCCACTGACCTTCTCACCAACATCTCTCAGGTCTTCTGGGAGTTCTGGAGGCAACATGTCCCTCATTTACAAATTTTACTTAAGCCCATTTATCCTAGTACTTGCAAATGGGCCCATCTTGAATGGGGCTCCCTCCAACAGAATGTTCTAGAATTTGTGCAACCTCAGGCATGCCCATTAGTGTCCCCACCAAGACCGCTCCATGGAAGGGGCTTCAGCCCTTCCTTCTATGCCTCCTGGAGTCTCCAGACCACTCATGACGGCCCTAAGTTGTCCAAGGGCTTCTGATGCCAGAAACTGACTTCTTTGCCCCATACAATATGCCATTAGAGCTGCAGTTGCTGGCCACTAACTGGGTCCTCCTGAGCCTGTGACCCTCTATACCCAGGTACTCATTATGCTCTGGGTCATACAAGCAGCACCCAACAAGCTCAGCAGGGCTGCTGAGGCTGCCTTGGTACAGGATGGAGCCAAACCTGGGCCCTCTGGCACACTCCACCTGTAAGAGGGGTGGCCTCACCTGTCCTCAGTCCCTTTCCAAATGCCAGGCTGCTGGAACCCTGCCTACCTGGGGAGCCCCCTGGGATGAACTGGGTGAACAGCAGTGGGAATTCAAAAACTATAGGAACAGAAGCGCCAACCATCATGGGAGATGGAGTTCAGAGGGGAGCCGCTCCACATTTCTTAACCAGGATGATGCTGATACAGGACCAGACCAGAAGGTCAGCATGATTGACCAAACTTCGGGCAGTTTTCTTAGCACCCAATGGCCTGGCTAACAAATGGCCCCATCTGCACATTTTTACAAACTCTTGTGCTATTGCCTAAGAGTTGCGCCCTATGGTGTAAAAACTCCAGGGAACTCTTGCCTCACAGATACCCCAAAATATCAATCAAGGTCACTAGATGTCTCTACCTATGCTCAGGCCACAGTACAAGGCTTCACCAGGATGCCCTCATCCCCTCTGGAGTCCCAGGTTTTACTGAGAATGGCCGAGGCCCTCGTCTCACTTCTCTTAAAGAAGGCGTACCCCCTACCAGCCTCAGGCTGCAGTCTTACTTAAACAAGCTCTGATTCAACTGAGTGAAACATGGTGTCCCTGTCATCAGACAACAGGGTGAGTTGTGACTAGCACTCTGGCTCTGTTGTCTGATGTCTGCTGACAGCTTTGAGACCTCATCCTCCTTATGCTGTGCCCACATCTGGACAAGCTGAAGAGAGCCAGGTGCTCTGTCCTCTGATGCCAGCAGGAGACTGAAAGCACGCAGGCCTTCGCCTATGCTTGGGGACCCTCCCACCAGCCACATCTGCTGACCTCAGTAAAGACCTAGGCCGGTGACCTTTCTTGCTCTCTCAGACCATCTCAGACCTGTTTGAGAGGTCTTCCCCACTCTCCTCAGAGACCTCCATTATGTAAGTAGTAAATCTTTTCGTGCCTTAAAAATAAAGAAAACAATAGAAGCCACCCCTCGGGCCCCACATCTTCCACTCTGCTCTGGCTTACGGACATCAGCAAATTCCTCTGTACTATGACTTCTCTGGAAGTTCCCCTCAGTTTCTTGTTCTACTGAAGCCTGGCTACCCTGATTGCACAGGTCCCCTGAAGCCCTCTCCCTCCCCCTCGTGCCACTGGAAATAGAGATCGGGAGGATGTTCTCCTGCTCCAGACATTTCTACTTCCAATCAACAATGCCAGCTCCTTAGAGAACAACAGAAAAAGCAGCCCTAACAGCTGGTAGCTGGCCTGGTACCACTTGTGCCACAATCTCCACGTGCTTGGCAGAGTCCTGGGAGACCTCGTCCATGGATCCCACAGCCCGTGCCCCACAGGTGATGGGTATGGGGGAAAAGAGAATCTCCCTCAACACCCACGGGCCCTCCACACAAGGAGAAGCAGAGAGACTGGAGCACAATGTCCGAGAGCAGAAGCGGGGTCCACAGCCATCCCGAAGCTTCCATGGATCTGGAGCCAACTCCAAGTCTGAGGGGAGAGCAGGGCCTTGATGGCTGAGGACAGTGCAGGCCACGCCAGGGCAGCTGTGGCAGCAGGAGAGTCCCCGCTGGACCACTCACCTGGGACTTGGCAGACAAGAGCCAGGCAATCAGTACTGGCCCCTGGGCTTCCTTGGAAGTAACACAAAGGCGTGTGGGCAGCCTGGCTCCGAGGTACCCCATGTGGCTTGTTCTGTGTGCAGAGTCTTCTTCTGTGCCCATGAGCCAGGCTGTGAGCCTTTTCAGACGTTAGAACACACATTGACTGGGGAGACAATTCCCATCTGGAAATTTGATATGAGAGAAAGGTGGCATCTCAAATCCAGGGGAGGGGCTACCCTGGTGGCGCAGTGGTTGAGAGTCCGCCTGCCGATGCAGGGGACACGGGTTCGTGCCCCGGTCCAGGAGGATCCCGCGGGCCGCGGAGCGGCTGGGCCCATGAGCCATGGCCGCTGAGCCTGTGCGTCCAGAGCCTGTGCTCCGCAACGGGAGAGGCCACAACAGTGAGAGGCCCGTGTACCGCAAAAAAAAAAAAAAAAGGGGGGGAAATCAAATCCAGGGGAAAAGACCAACCTCATAATGTAGTATGTAGTAATGGGACAACAAGATAGCCATTTAGAAAAAAGATAAAATTAGACTTATTCTTCACATCACTGAGCAGAATAAAGTCCAAATGGAACAGAGGTTTAAATGTAAAAGAACAAGTACTGGATGAAAACATGAATGGATTCCTCTAGAACCAGGAAGTTAGGGAAATTTTACTACAACTTGAAATCAAGAAACAATAAGGGAAAACATGATAAATTTGACTACATAGAAATAAATTTTTGTGTGACCAAAACCTGTATAATCAAAGTAAAAAGAAATATGGAAAATTGGAGGAAGTGTTTACAACTTATGTTATATATAGCACATATAAAATTAAGATATAAAAGGTTATTTAAAATTAGGGTTTCATTTTCAACAAAGGGTGCTGGAATTATTGAATAACTATATACCAACAAAATGAATCTCAGTCCTTACCCCACATCATATATGAAAATTAACTCAAAATGTATCATCAATGAAAATTTAAAGCAGAAACTTCTAAAACAAAACATAGAAAACCTTACTGACCTTCACTTTAGTGACAATTTATTAAATAGGACATAAAAGACAGAAACTTTCAAGGAAGGAAATCAGTGAATAGGACCTTGTCAAAATTTAAAACATTTGCTCCTCAAAACTAAATGAAATGAAAAGGCAAAGTATAAACTGGGAGAAAATATTTGCAAAACATATATCCGAAAAAAGACTTGTACCCCATCCTATAAAGAAACCCTACAACTCAATTAGAAGACAACCCAACAACAACAACAAAAAAGGCAAAAGACTTGAACAGACACTTCACCAAAGAATATATACAGGGACTTCCCTGGTGGCACAGTGGTTAAGAATCCGCCTGCCAATGCAGGGGACACGGGTTTCAGCCCTGATCTGGGAAGATCCCACATGCCGTGGAGCAACTAAGCCCGTGCGCCACAACTACTGAACCTGCGCTCTAGAGCCCATGAGCCACAACTACTGAGCCTGGGTGCCACAACTACTGAAGCCCGCACACCTAGTGCCCGTGCTCCATAAGAGAAGCCACCACAATGAGAAGCCTGCGCATCGCAAGAAAGAGTAGCCCCCGCCCGCCGCAGCTAGAGAAAGCCCGCATGCAGCAACAAAGACCCAAGGCAGCCAAAAATAAATTAATTAATTTAAAAAAAGAATATATACAGATGGCAAATAAGCACAAGACTAGATATCCAACAACATTAAGCATTAGATCAATGCAAATTAAAACCACAGTGAGTCACCACTCTACACCCACTAGAATGGCTGATTTGGGAAACAACTGACTATACCAAATGTGAGCAGTATGTAAGGCAACATCACATCTGCTGGGGGATGTAAAGTGGTTAAAAACACTTTGGGAAGAGGTTGGCAGTTCCTTAAAAAGTTGAACATACATCTCTCATGTCACCCAGCCATGCCCCTCTAGATATTTACCCTAGAGAAAGGGAAACACAGGTCCACACAAAGACACATACACAAATGTCTGTAACAGTTTTAGCTGCAATAGCCAAAAACTGGAAAAAAATCCGTGTCTATTGCAGGTAAATTTATACATCACAGTGGATAAATGTATCACAATGTGGATACATTCTTACAATGTATCACAATGTTGTGGATATATTCTTACAATGGAATGCTACCCCCCACACTCAAAAGGGACAAACTATTGATACATGCAGCAATCTGAATAAATCTCAAAATAAATATGCTGAGTGAAAGAAGCCAGGCCCAGGACTTCCCTGGTGGTGCAGTGGTTAAGACTCCACACTCCCAATGCAGGGGGCCCGGGTTCAATCCCTGGTCAGGGAACTAGATCCCACATGCATGCTGCAACTAAGAGTTCACATGCAGCAACTAAGGAACTGGCAAGCCGCAACTAAGAAGCACGTGAGCTGCAACTAAGAACCCCGCCGGCTGCAGCTAAGGAGTGCACGTGTCACAACTAAGGAGCTGGCGAGCTGCCAAAAAAAAAAAGAAAAAGAAAAGAAAAGCCAGGCCCACTCACGTCCAAAATAATAACTCCTCTAGGACCCCACGTATGTAAGACTACAGAGAATGCAAACTAGGCTAGAGGACAGTCGATCCCTTGCCAGCAATGGGGAAGGGAATGCATTTAAGGCTGTTGGAGATACATTCACTGTCTCAACTGCAGGGATGGTTTCACAGGCATATATTTATGTCAAATTGAACAATTAAAATATGTGCAATTTATACCTCAATAAAACCTTTAAAGAAGACACAGCAGTCAAATATTTTTAAAAATCAATGTACTATCAGCCTTATAGTGTATTTCCCCCTAAGAAATTTCCATTTCTCTTCTCTGAACAGGGTATTTCTAAGTATCCTAAGTTGTACACATTAAGTAGGTTGAGGATGAATTGAATGATGAAAGTTAATGAAATCAGGTTAACAGAATATAAGTTAAAGGTGATTTTGAAGTCTAACCTTTACAACCATCTCTCTGGTATCAAATTGATTGATTGATTGATTATAACTTGTCAGGTTGCATCAGAAAAGACTGTAAGAGCTTTTTTTTCTGCAATTTTTAACCTTAAACAAGTGATAATTTTGTGTTAAAAACAGAGTTTTTAAAAATCTGCAACTTATGTCACAAACGGTTAATATGCTAGTGCTTCTAAAATCAGAGGGAAGAGACCAACAGGTAAGTGAAAGTGGCACTTAAACATATGAAAAGATGCTCAACTTCACCCCCAAGAAATATGCAAAAGGAAACCACACCACGATGCCATTTCTTGCTTGGCAGAATTGGCAAAATACCAAATATGTGACAACGTCCTTGGTTTACAAGGCTGTGAGGAAACATCACCAGTGGGAATGCAAGATCCTACAACCCTGTGGGAGGGAGCTGGGCAACGTACAGCAAAAACAGGTTACAAATGTCCACTTCTAGGCATCTACCCTAAAAGTAAACTGGCAAAACTATGAAAAGAGCCATATAAAGCTACTCATTACAGCATTAATTTTAATGGTATCAGACGTCCAGTCATAGTAGACTGGCTGAATACACGATGGCACATTCACAAGAGAGGCGAATGCAGCTGCTAAAAGGAGAAAGGGACATCCCTAGACACTGCTGAGGAGAGATTGTCAGGACACTGAAGGGAAAAACGCCAAAATGCAAGGCAATTGGGACAGAACTGCTGTTCATTGAAGTTCACTCAGATTTTTCAAAATGGAGGGAGAAACCATAGCATTGATAAATGGCTACCAATAGGGTGAGGGCAGTACGAGGTTGATGGGAACAGGGAAAGAAGCAAGACTTCTGACTGTACTTCGTTTTATAAACTTGACTTTGGAACCATATAAGTTTTACACAATCATAAAACAAAATTATATCAAAATTTGAAAAATGTAAGTTTTTCAAGTTACATTTGCTTTTTCAAAGCAAAACCAAAATGAAACAAGTGAACTAGTATAGAGTTAGGGTCTTAACCCCACAGAAACAAAATTTTTCAATTTACTTTGAAGCAGAGTAATATCCCAAATGGGATATATCCCAACAACAAGAATAACTGCAAAAAAAATCTAGACTATTTTCAATAATCATACTGTTAATAATATTGACATTGTTATTCTGAAACCATTACATATAAATGATAAAGTGGATAAGTAATTGTGTTGAGATAATTAGGATCCAGGATTTTCAATATAGGAAAAACAGATACAAATGTAAAACCAGGCCTCTGGTGGGTGAATAGAGGCTGGGGCGGAGTCTTCCAATCTGCCTCCATCCTGGCCTGGGACTGAGTTGCGGGGTTCAGGGGGCAGGTACCGGGTGCTTTCTGATCCTGGTCTCCGCGGCTTCATAGCAGACCCTATCGTGCGATCAGGGCCCATGGGTAACTTGAGCCAAGATGGCAGTGAGTGCAGCCTGTATTAAAAAATAATAATAAACTAACTAAATAAAAGAAGTTAAAACCACCTAGCTCTAAATTTGAATTTGAAATATCACTGAATTCACGATTCTTTTTTTTTTTTTACATTTAAAGTTATGTATTCTAGCTCTGTCCTCTGAAAAGACCTAGAAGTAATGTCCAGCCTGGTGGCAATAAGCATCCCTAGAGCCCCACCCACCCGACCCCCGTGGCCTCCAAACACCATTTCCCACTCAGGTGGATTAGGGCTCCTTGAAAAAAACACAGATTCCAGCCTGAGGATCCAGGGGTATGGGAGCTGAGCCTAGGGCATCTTGTCATATCAGAAATCTAGGGAGAAATCAGTGAGCAAGGGTCTTGTGTCAAAAAGACTCAGGGCGAAAAGACGCAGACCTACTGGAGAACGGACTTGAGGATATGGGGAGGGGGAAGGGTGAGTTTTGACAGGGCGAGAGAGAGTCATGGACATATACACACTAACAAACGTAGTAAGGTAGATAGCTGGGGGGAAGCAGCCGCAAGGCACAGGGATATTAGCTCGGTGCTTTGTGACAGCCTGGAAGGGTGGGATGGGGAGAGTGGGAGGGAGGGAGACGCAATAGGGAATACATATGTGGTCATATGTATATGTAAAGCTGATTCACTTAGTTATAAAGCAGAAACTAACACACCATTGTAAAGCAATTATACCCCAATAAAGATGTTTAAAAAAAAAAAAAAAAAAGACTCAGGGCGAACTTGAAGAGGTTCACACTGACCAAAGATGGGAGGATATGAGTATTAATTTTCAAAACTGTAATGAATTAAAACACATTAAATATATTAAAATTTTTGCGTTCAAATAATATAGAAAAAGAAGTACCTACTTGGTCAACTCTGGAGAATGCTAGAAAACCAAATCATTATTCTGAAAGTTAGTAAATAAAGGGAATAATTAAGCATTTAACTTGCCTTTTTTCTATGGACCATATTTCAAGGCAACCAAACACTTGATATGGGGAAGTTTGTCTTTACAGAACTGTTCCCACAAATGCAGAAGGGATACCAATAGGAGAATGTCACCGTCTGGCAAACTCCGAGCAAACTGCACCCAGGCAATGACTGTCAGTGGAAATACAAGCACCCACGTGTGAGTATTCTTGCCCCCACCAACCTGAATCCAATTAGTCTCTATAAGTTTGCAAGAATGTCTAAGGACAGAGGGCACAACGAGAATCCGAATGGCAAAATCCCAAGTGTGAGAAACTCCACAGAACACATGACCTGATTTTAATAGATTTCAAAGAGGATAAAAAGCAGTGGGAGGAGGCTATAGATTAAGAGACTCTACAGCCTGTCGACCAAGTGCATTGTGCATTTGTGTACCTGGTTTGGACCCTGATTCACACAAACCGTTTATCAAAAATGAAAACGTCTGAGACAAATGGGAGAATTTGGACACTGGATATTTGATAACAGGGGATAATGGTTGCTATTTGGGTATGATAATGGCTTCGTAATTACCTTTTGTAAGGGCCCTAATTTTTTAGAGACAGATATGGAAATGATGGGAAGGAGGTAACTGGGTAAAGAATAGGTGAGAAGAGATTGGCTGTGGGTCAACCACTTGTTCAATTGTGTAGTGGACATGTGGTTTCATTATACACTTTCCCTACCTTTGTGTGTCTCTGAAATGTTCCAGAATAAGAAGCTAAAAGGAAAAAAGAAGGAGTGAGGGGGAAAGTGGGTCCCTGCAGAGGGGCTCCTGTCCCCCTCGCCTGCTTCCCAGCAGCCTCACCAGCTGAAGTCATCTAATTTGCATGTTGATGGTGTTTCCCCACCGGGATGTGAGCTCCAGAAGGAAGGAGCTCTCTGCTTTGCCTGCTGCAGATAAAGGAAATTGGGAGACTGGAAGCCTCTGAGTAGCGAGTCACCTCCTCCTGGACAACACGTGTGGACTGTGGAGGGCCCCGTCTCCTCACACCCTCCTGACATCCAGCAAAGGACCCGTTTGAGACATACAGGGGTCGTTTCCCAAGCGCAGTCAGACCTGTGCGTCAGTTCCCAGCATTTGCTGGAGGAGAAGAAGTGTCCCTTTGTGACGTAAATCGATATGGCTGGGCCGGTGTGGTGGTGTCTGAGGGTGTTCACTTATCAGTGTCATTCATCCCTCCATTCACTCATTGCCAGGCCCTCTTCCAGGTACTTGGGACACGCCAGTTCACAAAATGAGTAGAATGCTTGTAGCACTGACGTGCCAGAGGGGTGAGTGGGAAAGGGGCTCAAAAGAGATTTAATTTGCATTTCCCCGATTATGCATCATTTTTTTTTTTGGCCACACTGCACAGCATGTGGGATCTTAATTCTCAACTTACTTTAACAAATAGGAGAGTATGTGTTCATGCACACATGTGCATGTGTTGTTTTTAAGTATATACTGTATAAGGGCTCACTCAGAGAGACAGAGCCACTAGGAGACAGAAATTATATAAACAATAAAAAATATGTACGTTACAGGGATTACACCTCACGCAATTGTGGGACGTAATCAAGCAATTCCTATCGGCTCTTGTATTTGCATCTGATGCTGGAGCAAGACAGGGTTGGAAAGGGAAGATGGATGTAAAGTGGGGAAACCAAGCACAAGCTGTGGTCATGAGCTGGAGCCTCTAAGGACAGACAGAAAAGCCTTTGTTTTCTTTGATGATGTGGGTGTCCTGCAGAAGGAAGGTGGAGCAGGTGTAGGCCTGTTGCTATCTTGTGCCACCCAGTGAGCCGGGGACATTGTGCGTGGCAGTGGCACCTGCATGGACCTTTCATAGCTCACACCACCTCTGGACACCCTCTGTAATTCACATATTGATTGTGTACTGCCTGCTTTCCCCACTCACAGGCAAGGTCCACAAGAACAGGGACTTATTGGGAATGTTGCTTGTCTTATTCATTCATGTAGCCCCAGCACTTAGAACAGTGCCTAGCATGCAACAGGCACTCAGTAAATACCATGCTTGTGAAACACAGAGACACAAGTGGCAGAGCTAGACACACACACAAACGCTAGTTGTTGAATTGCTAAAAAAAAAAAAAAAGTGGCAAAATATTAGCTGTTGAATCTAAGGGAAAGGTATGCAATATATTCATTGAGTTATTCTTTCAACCTTTACGAACATTTTAAAAATAAGTTGTGGAGGAGACAAAGAAAGCAGGGTGTGCTGAGAAGGTCCTCGAAGCGTCAGCTGGGACCAAGATTGCTGGGATAGAGCTCACTCCCTGTTGTTAAAAGGTAAACTGAGGCATGTTAAAATTTTTGAAGAGCTTATTTGAGCAAACTTAGAACGGAATCGGGTAGCGCCAAACCAAAAGAGGTTAGGAGCGCTCTGCCAACGGGAGCTAGGGAAGAGAGTTTTATAAAGAGGCAGAAGCAAAGCAAGGAAGTTGACGGGCCATAACTTAAGCAGTCGCCTTATTTGGAAAGCCTTGCTGGGGGCTCCTTAAGTAGCTACCAAGGCAGCAGAGCCACTGCAGCCTTATGGCCTCCTTGTTTAATTACGTTAACACTGGCAACTGGCCAAAACCACCTGGGACGGTCCAATAGTAGAGCCAAATCGGACGACCTTGGTCCCGAGCTTCAGTCCCTTGGCAGAGAGGACTCTGCTCCACAGGGGTGTGCGTGCTAGACGAGTTCCCCGTGGGAAGCTGACCTCACTCTCCGCGGAGTGGGAACCCTGCCCCTGATGCCGGTGCCTGCTACCCAGAGAATTACTGCCACATCCTCCCCGACTTCCAGCCTGAGGCCTCTTCCCAGACCACTTCTCCTCGGGGCACCGGCTCAGCCTGGCCAGTCCTCCCAGCCTGCCGAGCTCTTCCCTAGCCCCAGCCAACGTGCCACTTGGAAGGACACCAGCCCGTCCTTGGGGGGCCAGCGGGTGCGGTAGGAAGCAGCAATGACCACCTCTTCCTTCCGCCCGCGCTAGTCCTCCACGTCGGCCACAGCGTCATCCTCGGACGCTCCAGCCCCGGACCGCGCGCCGCCCCCGAAGTGCGCAAAAACCGGCGCAGGGGGATGGGGAGGCGGTCGCCGCCACACACGACGACCACCGCCAGCCCGTGCCAGTCCCCGCCTCGGCGGGGTGACACCTGCTGCAGCAGGTCGGAGTCCGGCCGAGACGGCAGGCGGCCAGCAGGCCTACCACGGCCAGCGGTTAGGGGCCCACGCCGGAAGTGCGGCCTTGGGAGGCCCGGACGCGGCGTGGCCTCTCTAGGCGCGGTGGAGGCCGCGTCTCTCGGTGGCTCCGCAGTGCGAGTCACAGGCGTCAGTCAGGAGAAAGGCGCCGGGCAGGGAAGGCGGGGCCCGCGGCGGACTGGGAAGTGTCGCGCTCTAGGAGTGGTTGCCTGGGAGGCGTGGGCGGGGAGCCCTGGGAGGCGGGGCGCTCCGGGATTGGCGGGTGCGCAGACGGGGCGGGGTGTCCCCTTTGTCTGAGTGAGGTGCGGGCGGCCGCTTCTGCGCGTGAGGCTGCGACAGGGACGGTGAGTCGGGGCGCGGGCAGCACAGGGAACCTCTGCTCGCGCGGCGGGGGGCCGGGACCCTCCTCGCGGCCGGGCGCTTCCCACAAGCGCCCGCTGCCCTCTCCAGGCGCACTTCGAGCCCCGCCCCACTCTCGCCTCCGCCGGGCCCTCCCCGCCCCGCTCCCGCGAGCGGCGAGCCCTGCCCAGCGGGTGGTCCTCGACCCCGCGAGCTCCAGCCTCTCGCGGCGCCCGGGGGAGGGCCGGCGTCGCGGGACCGCTGTCCGCGGGGGTCGCTCTCAGCGTCCCGGCGGCCTTGGCGTCTCTCTGGGAAAAGTGTTTCCTCCCGAGTTCACCTCCCGCCTCCATTTTCCATCGAGGCTCGTTTCCCGGTTACTTTGTAAAAGCCCTTTTTCGTGAGCGCGACCAGCCTTTCCCAGAGTCCGCGGGTGTCTGCCTGCTGGAAGCTTGCCGGGGCGCTTCAGCGGGAGACGGCGTGCCGCCTTTTCAGCCGAGCCCTCGGTGTGCGCTGCCCTTGGCGTTTCCTTTCTCATCAGCTCGGTTCTTTAACCTACGTGTCTTCTCAAACTGTCATTTGACTCCGGTTATGGTGTTTTGTTCCGTTTTGAGATGGAAGATTTCGAGTGTTTAATGGTCAGATATTTACCCTCGAGGCTTTTGGCTTTGTGCTGTGTTTTAAAGGGCTTTCCCTATTCCAAGGTAAGTTTTTAAATAAATTCTTGTTTTTCTCTGGTACTTGTGAAATGTTGGCTCCATCTGGAATCATTTTGGTGTGGGGCAAGTTGGGAATCCAGCTTATTTCTGACACAACCTACTGAATAATTCGTTTCTCCACTGATTTGGAAAATCACCTTTGTCACGTGTTAAACTCTCCCAAGTCTTGGGCCCATTTCTGGGGTTCGTGGCGCTTGGATGTGCAAAGGTTTTGGTTTTCATGCGGCAGATCTGTGGATCTCTGCCCCCCAGACTTTATTCAGGTTCTTTTTATGATGTAATTTAAAATTTTATCTCTTATTCATTCATTAGCCGAATGCTTTCAGTATATGATATGAAATGATCTCATTCTTTTTCTGTCTTTTGTTTTTTGTTTTTTTGTCGTATTTTTTTAATCTCTGCTTTTGCTTAGCTTTCTGGGAGATAAGTTGAGCCTTGTGCAAAGATCTAAGTTTAGACCCCTTGTCCAAGTGCCGGTTACTGGACCATCTTCCCCGGGATCCGTTTGTTTATAGACGTGGCCCTGCTCTGCCCCTTCTACTCCAGGCCCGCTTGGCTCTCGGCACCACGGCTTTGTGGATACAGTGGGCAGAATTAGTATCACATTTCTAAGGTTTATTTTAACCTTGTTTCTTGTTGCCATCTGTGAGTAGAACCTTTTTCGCTGTGTATTGCCTGACTCCGTGTTGCTGGTGTGTAGGAAAGCTATCCGCGTGGATGCATGTTTGTGATCATTTACTTCCGAAGGTTGCAGGGTTGCGCTTTGGGCTTAACGGGTGGCTCAGAAGTGCCTCTTCGGAAGGTGATTCCACCCTGGAGGGTGGGGCTCCGTGGAGATAAAGAAAGAGGGGGCAGGCCTTCCAGCAGGAAAACCTGGGGGTGAGGACGGTGAGGATGAGGGTGGCGACTCTGGGACTGGGAGTGTGCCTGTCATGCCTGTCACTGTGGGCGGGGACTTTGGAAGGAAGGCTCTTTTACATCCAGATCATCAGCAGTTCCAGCAAGAGCGATAAGTTACTAAAGCCTAGCTTACAAAACAAAATAATAACAAACGTTAAGTCCTAAGCTCTTTGCGTCTCTGCAGTCCCGTTTTTACTTCCTGTCCCTTAGTCACCGCCAGAGCCAGACCTCACTCGGAGGTCTCACTGCGGTGTGGCCACTGCTGCAGGGAATGTTGGCCTGTTCTGGTTTGTTTGGGTTATTCCTTGGCGGGAGTTCCAAAAGACGAAATTCCTGCATCTGAAGAATGACGGTGACCCGTGGGTGGGTGGGTGGGTCACTGTTGTGGGCACCCCCGGGGCGGGTGCTTTTTGTACTTGCCGCTGTGTTGGGGGCAGCGTTGCCTCCTTAGGCAGCTCCTCAGAGCCAGTTCTGACCCTTGGGGTGGTGGTGATTCCGGCTCTGGGGACCATCTAAACAGGACTTGTCCTGCCCACCTGTTCGCCCTTCCTGATGCCTGGAGCTCTGGGCATCGAGGTGGGGGTGGCCTGGTAAAAGCCAGGTTCAGTGCCCAGGTGGCTGTGTCCTCCCTGTGGTGTCTGTTAGCAGCCTGCAGTGCTTTTTGCACGTCTTTGCATCTGGCACAGACTTGTTCCAGGAGACCCAGACCTTATCTACCAAAGTGCAAAAAAAATGAAAAACTAGCTAGTAGCACTTTTTAAATTTGTTTTCTTTATTTTTTATCAGGATGTAAGTGTCTTATTCCATTTGTGCTGCTAAAACAAAGCACCACACACAGGGCAGCCTATAAAAACAACAGACGTTGATTTCTCACAGTGCGGAGGCCGGATGTCCAAGGTCAGGGGGCCAGCAGGGGCGGGTGAGGCCCTCTTCCTGGCTGCAGACTTCCTGTGTCCTCCCGTGGAGGAAGGGGCAAGGGAGCTCTGTGGGGTCTCTTATCAGGGGGACTCCACCTTCATGACCGAAGCACTCCCAAAGGCCCCACCTCATAACACCCTCACATTGGGCATTAGGATTTCAACACAGACATATACATTTGGGGGACACGGACATTCAGACCAGAGCAACAAGCACACTTCAGGATACTCCACGCTTTTTCCCTTTGGCAGTTTGCAGAGCTCATCCTAGGCAGAGGCCTTTTGCTTTTGTGCTTCTCTGGGACTCACCGCAGGTGGGAATCTTGTCGCCTTCTCCCTCTCCACCCCTCTGTGCCTCAGGCCCGCTGGGTTTGAGTTAATCCCATCGGGCGACGTGAGGCTTAGTCAAGTGCTTTCACCTGAGAGGAGGTGTGTCATCTCTCTGTCTTACTGGTGTGGACAAGGGCTCACACCCCCTCGTGGCCCTGAGGTCATTGTTTGTGAAACGGGAACATCGTGGACACACTCCATATCCCATGCTTTTGCCGACCCGTCTGGCCACCGGGTGCAGTCTGAGTCTTGGTCTTAGCAGGTGCCGGACTGGTGTGTGGAAGGACTGTGGCTTTGGCAGCGGCACCATCCTGAAGCCTCTGCTTCTGAAGCCACACGACTCACGTGGGATTCGAGCTCAGGGGATGAGCCTCGAGCTCACTGTTTTAATTGAAACCACACACCTAGGCTCAGGACTTAATGAAGCTCAGGCTGTGTATGTCGGCGGTCCCTAACCTTTTTGGCACCAGGAGCCGGTTCCGTGGGAGACAGTTTTTCCACGGACGGGGTCGGGGCGGGGGGGTGGTTCAGGCGGTAACGCCAGCGATGGGGAGAGGCAGGTGATGCTGTGCGACCCGGTCCGGTACCCGTCCGCGGCCTGGGGGTTGGGGACCCCTGCTCTATGTCTCAGCGCAGAAGGAATTCATAGTAAGAGGCAAAGTGATGGGTGAGAAGTCGAATTATTTAGAGAGGTACGCATTCCTCAGAATGTGGTCCGTCTCAAAAGGCGAGAGCGGCCCTGAAATACGGGGTGGTTACTTTTTATGGGCCAGGTAGTTTCATAGGCTAACAAGTAGGAGAGTTGTTCCAGCTTTTTCAGGGGAAGGGCAGGGGCCTCGGAACTGTGGGGCCTGTGGGTGTGTCATTTAGCTGATGTACTACAGTGAGCATATAATGAGGCTCTGGGGGGCGAGGCTTCCACTGTCTTGGGCGTGGTTGGTTCTAACCAGTTTTTGTCATATCTGACATCTGTGTGTTCTTTAAGGATTGTGCTCTGCCCCCCTCCCCTCCTGGTCTCACGTCCCTCCCAGGAGGGCGTGCACTGCCTAAGGATGTATCTGCTGCATCTAAATATACCAGGTGACTTTCCCACCTGAGAAAGGGCCTATCGGAAACTCCCCCGCTTCCCCATTGCTGCGGGCAGCAGATGTTCTTCGCCTTGCACTTGTTGCTGTTCTGAAGGGGGGAGTGTGGTCTCATTGCTCCTGTAATTTCATACACTTATTCAGCAAACATTGAGCCACTGGCTGCTCTGCTGGGGCAGGAATGGGGGTGTGAGAGCGACGAGGCAGAGGACCTCGGTGAGAGGAGGGGCCTCGGCGACAGGGTGACATGGCCAAGCACCAGCCGAGGGGCAGGAGCCATCCCAGCCAAGGGGCGGCCCGGGCAGGGTTGAGCAGCCCCAGGAACGGTATAGGGGCGGGCTGGGGGTGGCCTTGGAGCCGAGAACAGTCACTGTGTTCCCATGGTGGGGCAGGACAGGACGGTGCTGCCGCGGCCCAGGTTCTGGATCATACGCAGGTTCCAGATCAGCTGGGGCAGAACCGGGTGGAGGGCGGGGTCGACGTTCGATGTTAAGTGTCTGAGGTGCTAGAGGACACCCGTGTGGAGATGCCCGGTGGAGGGAAGGAGGTCGCCGGTTCCGCACAGCAAAGGGAGCCCCTGGACTCCACTGGACGTTCAGGCCTGTGCGGCGGGAAGCAGCTCAGGTCACAGGCACGAGCTCGGGCAGGAGCTGGCCTGGCCCAAGGCCTCGTGGCCGGCCACCAGCACCCACTGGGGAGGCTGTGAATGGGGCGCCTGTGGCCGGGTATGGTCAGCCCGTAGTACAAATGACTGTCCCCCTCTGCTGGGTTCCCAGAGGACCAGAGCTGTGCCCTTAACAAAGGTCGGTATCCGTTTTCGGGTGAATTCTGGGGTACTTTTATTCACTCCTTGAATTCTAATCGAAGACTCCGGTTGAAATTCTAATTAGAGTCGTGGTGCCTTTACACGCACAGACACGCACGCACACACGTTTTGGGGGAGTGGGCATTTCTGCTGGACGGAGGGGTGGGCGGTGAGGGCCAGCTTCTCTCTGCCAAGGCTTCTGCTCCCCAGAGGCAGCCGCGGTCAGGAGTTCCGTGTGTATTTTCCTGAAAGTTGTGTGGTAAACGTACTCACCCACTGACGTTTCACAAAGAAGGTGAGGTGGGGGCTCCCCCAGAGGCCCACAGTGTGAGGTGAGGCGTCCTGCTTGGGGAGATGCCCGCCTGAGGGGCTGACCTCATTCTTGCGTCGTTTTTCCCCGAGCAATCTGCCTGCTGGGCTTCTGTGTCCCTGTTGCGGACCCGCCTCGGCCTCCAGGTGATGTCAGCCCCATCGCCCTGCCAGGGGAGCTCTTGGTCCCCACTTCTGTGTGGCAGTTGGGGGGTGACAGATAGCTTACTTGGCCTGGCATTTCCCCAGAACCTGCCCACCGTCGGGCCTCCCTGTCAGGTGCTCAAACCAAATCCCTGGGTCACTCTGGACTCCCACCAGAACCCAACCCCCGCTGGAGCCGCCACCGGGGCAGGACCAGGCGTGGCCAGGGCATCGATGGGCCACAGGAGGGCCTGGCACGGGGTCCCCACAGGAGTGCGGCCCTGGCAGGACTGTCCACGCCCAGCCTCTCTGGAGGCGGCCAGGCCCGGTGCCTCCCTGGATGACAGCTTGGCTCCTGTGAGGACGCACTCACCCGGGCCTGTGTGCGCACTGCAGGCCGTGCCAGGTGAGCTCGGCAGACGGCCCACTGTCCTAGGGGTGCACGGCGTCCCCAGGTGTCTCAGGTGGGACCTTCCTGGGCCCGAGAGCTCGGGGTCCATCTGTGCGGCTCTGGGACTGGAGTCAAAGAGTTCACAGGGGGCCTGTCATGTGCTCCCTGCTCTTCCTCAGTCCCACAGGCTCCTCCGATTTCCATCTTCCTCAGATACCCCAGGGACCAGGTGATGGCAGCGGCCAGGCTCCTACCGCCACCGGCGGTGCCCCAGGTGAGTTACCCCGAGGCCCGCGCAGCGCCACGCCTGGGGCTCCTGGTGGCAGCCTAAGCATCACTGCATCCTGGATGCTGTGGCCCCTTCCTGTCACTGCCCCGCATCCCTGAGCCTATCCCCACACCCCCATGCTGCTTGCACCCACCTCATCTCGGATGGAGACACTCAGTCGACCTGCAGCAGCCCCTGTCATTCCAGGCCAAGGTGACCTTCGAGGACGTGGCCGTGCTCCTCTCCCAGGAGGAGTGGGACCGCCTGGGCCCTGCTCAGCGGGGCCTCTACCGACATGTGATGATGGAAACCTATGGGAACGTGGTCTCCGTGGGTAAGGCCCCTCTGCAGGCCTCGTCTGTCTGTGTGCTCTGCCCAGGGCGGGGTTAGGGTGCTCACAGATGCTGTGTAGACAAAAGCCCTTCCCTCCCCATGAGCAGGAATTCCAGGATCCAAGCCCGAGGTGATCTCGCAGCTGGAGCGAGGAGAGGAGCCGTGGGTCCTGGACAAACAGGGAAATGAGGGGCGCCGGGGCCTGGGCACTGGCCGCTCAGGTGAGTGGGGAGCCGCCTTCCTGCACCAAGGGCTGAGCACCTGCGAGTGCTGATGGGAAGTGGCCAGAGTGGCTTCCTTCTGGGGTCTTGATTTGGCAGAGGGACCCTGCGGGCAGGTGGGGCCAGGCAGGGAGTGAGCACAGAGGCGAGTGCAGCCTGGTGGTGGGTTGGGCCCAGGCAGAGCGGGGAGAGCACCCATGGTGACCGGGCCCCTGCCGGTCCCCGTTCTGATGGGACATCCAGAGTTGGAGGGATACCTGGTTGGTTGAGGGAAGAAGGAAGCACCCTCAGTGTAGAAGGGAAGTTTCTTAACCTGGTAGGTAGTGGTGCCGGGGCTATTTGAGATGGGGAGCCTACCATCCACGGCCATGTGGCGCCGTCCGGCCGTCCCACCCAGAATAAGGCAGGACAGACGGAACACAGCAACAAGGTTGAAGCTACAGAACTGGAAAGAAGTCGTTGAAAATCACATGATTTTCTCTTGTAAGATTGACTAGAATTCACAAGAGAGTTTGCTAGGTACAGAATCAGTTTTATTTCTATTTATCAACACCAAAGGTGTGTTTTTTTTTCTAGTTTTATTGAGATATAATTGACATGACATTACAAGTTTAAGGTGTAGAGCATAATGATTTGACTTAAATATATTGTGAAATAATAACCACCATAAGTTTAGGTAACATCCACCATCTCATATAGGTACAACAGCAAGAGAGAAAAAACCTTTTTTAAAGATGTGATTTTCTTAAAGATAATATTTACAGCAGCATCAGAGAGGTGATGTGTCCAGTAGTTAATCTAACAGACGAAGTACCAGACTTTATGGAGGAAAGTGTAGAAGGGAGGGTGCTGGCAGACGCGTCCAGTCCTGAGGGCAGTGGCCAGCAGTTGCTTTAGGGCGGGGTGGGGGTGGGCGACATCCAGTGAAGGACGAGGACAGGAGTCTCAGGGAACCTCAGCCAGCCTGCCCTGCAGGACGTGGCCCCTCTGGCTGTGAGGACGGCACGGCACCAATCCCATGGCTGCTCCACTCCAGGTCTCTAGGTACTGTGTGGAGGGGCACCAGGTGTTACAGACAGCCCGCCTCTTACTGACCCGCAGAATCAGGTGTCCTCAGAGAAGCAATGACTTCACTGGACCCGGAGGAATGCGATTTTCCAGGGAATGTAGGAGAGGCACAGCACCATGTTGAGCAAATCTCTGACTGCAGCTGCAGGGCCAGGAAACAGCTGCCCCACCAGGCCTGGGTCCCTGGTGGACCGGCTGTGCTTTCACCTGATGGAGGTCTTGAGACGAGTGCCCTTCAGATCTGATGCCAGAGAGACCGCTGTTCTCCAAGAGCATGGTGGGTTGGAGAGAGAAGCTTCCGCACAGAAGCACCTGCTCACTCTGCCCCCCACCCACAGGCCCCAGAGGACGGGGTCTGAGAGGTGAGGGGTGTGCACAGAGCAGGAGCTGCCCGCTGCAGCCCGGGCCGCCACCATGTGCCTCAGCCTCACCGGCGGCTCCTCAGAGGGAGAAGCGTGCGCGCCTGCCTGGCCCTGCTGTCTTAACCCAATGAATTGCACTTTCGTCTTGTAACAGCAAATGAGAGGATTTTCCACTCTTGGGAGAGGCGTTGGTTTTGTTGTCCCTTCAACTCTCTGTTCCTTTTGCAGACAACTTCACGTGTGACCACATGACAGCTTGTGTGCAACAAGACAGCACGTCCTGTCCCTGGGGTGAGTGTGTGTCTCATCTTCTTTTCGATCCAGTACAAAATCCCTGACGTGTCTGGCCCGTGGTTCACAAGAACACGAGGAGGTTCCCAGGCTGCTGTGATGCAGAGCGTGTGTCCTCATTACACAGCACACACAATCTCTACAGAATGCCGGTGGGGGGGGTTAAATTAAAAAATTGGTTTCGATGGACTTGCTTTTTCCCCTTTATTTGTCTTGTTGTTGCTGTACACTTGAAACAACGATGAAGCTGCCATCCTGAGAGTGTGGGGCAAGAGGCAGCCCATCCCCGCATTCATGGCAGCCTGGGTCTGTTGTGCGCTGTGTTTGTGCCAGGGATGATGGAGGGAGTTACCTCCTGAAATGTTCAGTTATTCTTCACCATTAAAGTCGTCTTTCTTGTCTTGTTACTCTGGCATCAGGCCAGAAGCCACCCATTCAGGAAGCTTCAAACATTAGAAGTGATACTTTTCCATGCAAATGAGTAATTATTTCTTTGACCTACCAGCTTTACTCTGTGATGATGAGGCTTATAAGTGAAAAAAAAGGAACTAAAACTTGTTTTCCGCTTAAAAAAAAACATAGTATAAGTTTTTAAGAACATGTAAAAACCTTATTAAACATGACAGTGAATGCAGATACTTAAATGAAGAACCTACTGAATACTGTTAGCATTTATGAGTATAGTACACGCCTAATAAATAAACTGCTCTGAAGAGAGTAAAATACGAAGAAACACCCAATAAGAAAAACGGGCACAAAACTTGAACAGGTTCTAATAGAAGAGAACCAACGGAGAGGCCAGATGAGAAGGTGGCAGCCACCTACAAGCCAACAGAAGAGGCCTCAGAATGAAATCTACCTTGCTGGCACCTTGATCTTGGGCTTCCCAGCCTCCTGTTGTTTAAGCCCCCCAGTCTATGATACTTTGTGAGGACACCAAGCCAACTAAGATAACCCCAGGATCCCTGCCCTCTGATCCCTGGTCTACATGCCCTGCATAATCCCCAGGACTGTGGTTATGTGTTTTATGATTAGGTTATGTGAAATGGCACTGTTGCCTTTAAGGAACAGAGAATGCTCTAAATCTGGGTCTAGAGGTCAGAGACAAGTCAAATTCAAAGCAGGAGGAGGGAATTCCCTGGCAGTCCAGTGGTTAGGACTCAGCACTTTCACTGCCTTGGCCCAGGTTCAGTCCCTGGTCAGGGAACTAAGATCCCACAAGCTGCTCTGTGTGGCCAAAAATAAATTTATTAATTAAAAAAAATTTTTTTAAAGCAGATGGATTTGATGCATCATTGCTGCCTTAAAGATGCAGGTAGGAGGTAGGAGCAGAGAGTGACTCCCAGGCAGCATCCAGCAAGGAAATGGTCACCTCGGCCCTGCAGCTCCAAGGAGCTAAATGTTGCCAACAATAAAAAAGAGCTGAGAAGTGGATTTATCCCCTGAGCCTTCACACAAGATTTCAGACTGGCTGACACTTTATCTCAGCCTTGTGATACCCTGAGCAGAGAACCCATCCCCGCCATACAGAATCGTGGCCTACAGAACTGTAAGCTAATAAATACAGTTCCCAGTGCTCACACAAGGCTGGGAACACTGTCTCTTCCCACCAGCAAGAGTGGAAAACCTTGTAACTCACAAGGCATCATCAGGTAGACTACTGAGTAGGGTCTTGCCTCACTAATTGGGGGGGAATAACCTTAAACACTGCCCTGGTCAGATCGAACAGAGTTGAAAGGCAAGAACCATACAGTTTCCAAGTAACTTAGCCACATATTAGAACAAAGCTCAATAATGTTTATAAAAATACAGAAGTATCCAGCACCAAGCAAGGGGAAATCCATGATGTCCAGCATCTAACCAGAGATACAAAGAAGCAAGAAAATACAACCATGATTAGAAGAAAAACCAGTCAAGTGAAACTGACCAGAAATGACAGGGATGATAGAATTGGGAGACAAGGATATTAAAACAGAATAAGTTCCATATGTTCAGGGAGCTACAGGAAAAGTGTATTAGGTAGAGGCATGGAAGATTATTTTTTTAAACCCAAATCTAATTTCTAAAGATGAAAACAACGATGAGATGAAAAATTCACTGAGTAAAATTAGTGGCAGATTAAACATTGCAGAAGAAAGGAGTAGTGAACTTGAAAACAAAGGCATGGAAACTTTTGAAAAGGAAACAGGACAAAGGCTAAAAAAGATTGAAGAATATCGGTGAGCTGTGGGAGAACCTGAAATAGCCTGATATATATCATTGATGGGAACAAAGCAGGAAAAATACTTGAAGAAGTGACAGTTGAAGTTTTTCCAAATTTGATGAAGATTATAAACTCAGAAATCTAAGAAGCTCAAGGGACCCTATGCATAATAAACATGAATAAAATTACACTAAACCACATCATGATTAAATGTTGACAACTGGTGACAGAGAACATTTTAAAGGCAGCCAGAGAAAAAGACACATCGCATAGAGAGAAGCAGGGGCCAAAGGCAGACTGACAGACTGTTCC
>NW_020172779.1:23463022-23529366 GCF_003031525.2 Neophocaena asiaeorientalis asiaeorientalis | reverse complement strand
CTCCCTCCCTCCCTCCCTCCCTCCCTTCCTCCCTTCCTCCCTCCTTTCTTCCCTCCCTTCCCATGGGCTCCTTAGTTGTGGCATGCATGGGGGATCTACTTCCCTGATCAGGGATTGAACCCCGGCCCCCTGCATTGGGAGCGTGGAGTCTTATCCACTGTGTAGGCGGCCACTTTC
The DNA here is from genome assembly GCF_003031525.2 of Neophocaena asiaeorientalis asiaeorientalis. NCBI lineage: Eukaryota > Metazoa > Chordata > Mammalia > Artiodactyla > Phocoenidae > Neophocaena > Neophocaena asiaeorientalis. The sequence continues at coordinate 23,529,189 of NW_020172779.1, read as the reverse complement.
TTGCTGTGTGTTCACTTGAGTCTCTGTGCCTGAGGAGACATAAGGACACTATTCTCATCACTGCGGCCTGCCCTGATGACCTCAACTAGCCCTAAGCGCTTCCCAAAGGCCCCACCTCCAAATACCATCACACTGGGGGTTAGGGCTTCAGAATACGAATTTGGGAGGACACAAATTTTCAGTCCTTAACAACTTCCCTGTTCCTTCTTCTCCAATTTTATGATACTGTCCTAAGTTTTATATATGTTGTAAAACCACAATATGTAACTACTGTTTTTGCTTTAGACAGTTGCCTTTTAGAGTGACTTAGAAAACTTTTTCATAGTCTTTTATATTTACCTTCATTTTAACCATTTCCAAAAACTGTCATTTCTTTGTGCGATTCCAAGTTTCTGTCAGGTATATTTTTTCCCCATGAAGAATTTCCTTTAACATTAATGTGGATTTCATGGTTGGGAACTCTGTCCATTGGTTTCTTTCTTTTCAAAAAAGTATCTTTTTTTTTTGAAAGGTATTTTTTGCTGGGCACAGAGTTGTAAATTGACAAGTGTTTTCCTCTCAGCACTCGAAGGATGTCCGTGCATTGTCTTCTGACGTGAAGGTTTCTGATGATGAGTCTGCTGTATTTCTTACATTGGTTCCTCTGTGTTCTCTGTGGTTTTTTTTTCCCTGTAGCTGCGTCTAAGATTTTCTCCTCTTTGGTTTTTAGGAGTTTGAATAGGAAACATGTTTATGTTTCTTTGATCTTGGATCCGTGTTTTGATATCATCCGTTATTGTTGGAAAAATCCCAGCCATTATCTTTGCAGATGTTTTACTTCCTTGTCCTCTGTCTTCTCCTGGGATTCTAACGACGTGCAAGTTGGGCTGCTCAGCATTGGCCCACAGCTCTGTTTAGTGTTGTTTTTATTGTTTACTGTTCATTTTCCTCTGTGTTTCAGTGTGAATAATTTCTGTTGACCTATTTATAAGCTCCCTGGTCGTTTCCTCAGCTGAGTTGAGTCTAATGAGCACATCAAAGGCATCCTTTACCTCTGTCGCTGTGTCTTGTGTCTGATCATGCAGGTTGTTCCAACACACGGGTCACCTCTGAGCCTGGCGTATTGCCGCTTAGCGTCTTGATTGTGTGTGTGTGTGTGTGTGTGCGTGCACTCACACAACCTTTTCTTTTTTGGTATCTCTTACTTTTTTATTGAATGTCAGCCATCACTCATGGGACAGCGAAAGAGGCAAACTGTCTGGAAGCACAGCCTTTCCTGTTCAACTTAGTGTGAAAGGCAGAGTCAGTTCAGTCAGGAGCTGGGCTGGGTTCTTCTGTGCCCATAGTTGCCTTCAGGGCGCCACCAGATGCAGATTCCACAGGCACTTCCTCATGCAGGGCGGGGGCGCTCAGTCTCCCGTGTGTCTCTGTACCTCAGAGGCTTCCTCCACCCGCAGTAGTCTGCTGTGGCTTGTTGCTCAGCACTTGTTAGACGTGGGGAAGCGGGGATGGAGCAACCCCTGCTGTCCTGGTCCGTCCTTGGGCTCAGCCCTCCCCCAGCTGAAGGAGGTTCTAACTGTCTGGGCCCAGGGTCCTTTCCTGACCCTTGCCCACCTCCACCCCCCAAGCACAGGGTAGTCTTCCCTTCCCCCAGCCCTGATTTTCATCTGTCCCCAGAGTGTCAAGTTTGCTTACCCTCCCCCAGTGACTCACAACTTTTGTTCCGTAGAGAAGGCTCCCCCCTCTTTCAGACCTGAACCCTCAAGGGAGGCTCCCTGTGCTACTACCCCCAGGGGCGGTCCATAGAGCTGCGCCCTCGTGTCCATGCTCCCAGGGGCTTGTTGTCAATCTGTTGAAGTTTTAGCTGGAGTCTCCGAGCCTCTTGTGTGGTGGCCCTGCCTTCCATCTTCCTCTCACCCTCCCTTCAGCCGTGGGCCATCCCACACACCTGTCTCCATTCAAGCACCTGTCTTTCCCTAGATTTCGCCTCAGTTGGTTATTTTTGTGACATTAGTTCTGTGATGGATTCAGAAAAGTTAAGATTTTGTAGATTGTCTAGCTTTTTCTTGCTGTCGGGGTGGAAGAGATGCTCTTTCCAGGTTTCTAGCCCCTGGGGGAAAGCCGTTAACAAAATGATATAATAATACGTGTTGTCTTAAATAATATAATAACGACATTAATGGTAGAAGAACATGGGAATCACAGCTAGATTGGTCAGCGCAGTCATGAGACTTTGCCAGATTGAGGTTGTGTTCTTCTGAGGGTCCCGGGGAGGGGCCCCCACTGCCTCTGATGAAGAGGCAGTGCTTGGAAGCAGAGGGCAGTGACTGTTTAGCAACTGGAACAAGGGCTTGGACACTGGGGTTGGAAGAGGAAGAGAAGAACAGAAGAGGGGCTTCCCTGGCAGTCCAGTGGTTAAGACTCCGCGCTTCCAATGCAGGAGGTGCAGGTTTGATCCCTGGCCAGGGAACTAAGATCCCACGTGGCACATGGTGCGGCCAGAAAACAAGGGAATCAGAAGAGAGGCGTGGGTCCTGAAGGCCCCCGGCTGCAGGGGGAGGAGCCAGGCTCCGTTCTGGACTTTGGACGTGGATGTGCTGGTGGCCCCTCCAGATGAAGCAGCCTGGCTGCAGGCAGACACCCACCTGAGCCCTGGAGAGCAGTGTGGGTGGGGAAGCCAGGATGTCCCCGTGTCGGGGGCAGCTGAAGCTCGGGGTGGGGCCCCAGCCTCTACACCACTGTGGGGGCCCCTCGCCCTCAGTGTGACTTCTTTAAGGAGCTCTGGGTAAGTCTCCCCAGCCCTGGTCCTGCCTCTTCCGAGATGACCCTCTGCTGAGGGTTTGCTGCAGTCGGGCTGCCTCCATCCTTTATTTTTTTTAATGTTTTTTTTTGCGGTTTTTAAAATAAATTTATGTTTTTGTTTTTTGTTTTGTGGTATGCGGGCCTCTCACTGTTGTGGCCTCTCCCGTTGCGGAGCACAGGCTCCAGACACGCAGGCTCAGCGGCCATGGCTCATGGGCCCAGCCGCTCCGCAGCATGTGGGATCTTCCCAGACCGGGGCACGAACCCGTGTCCCCTGCATCGGCAGGCGGACTCTCAACCACTGCACCACCAGGGAAGCCCATTTATGTTTACTTTTGACTGCGTTGGGTCTTTGTTGCTGCCCACGGGCTTCCTCTAGTTGCAGCGAGCTGGGGCTACTCTCCATTGCGGTGCGCAGGCTTCTCGTTGCGGTGGCTTCTCTTGTTGTGGAGCACAGGCTCTAGGCACGCAGGCTTCAGTAGTTGTGGCGCACGGTCTTAGTTGCTCCGTGGCATGTGGGATCTTCCCGGACCAGGGCTGGAACCCGTGTCCCCTGCATTGGCAGGCAGATTCTCAACCACTGCGCCACCAGGGAAGCCCCTGCCTCCATCCTTTTGCAAGAAGTATTAGCATTTGGTATGTCTAAGTCCCTCCAAGGTAACCATTTCCTGGATGTCACAAGACATCACAGGTCAAATCAAGCACATGTTGACCCCGTTGGCACAAATCTCTTTCCAAACACTTCAGTCAAAGACTACCTTAGAAGCTCCCTTGCTTGGTGGAGGGACTGCTTGGGTTCCGAGCCCATTATTTTCCAAGGGTCCTGGTTGGGGTTTGAGGGAGCCCGTTGCACAGCACCTGTCTTCTCAAACCAAGTTCTGAGTGAATTAAGAAGTAAAACTTATATCGCAATAATGCTGTTACCACCAAAAAAGAAAAGAAAAGCTGATGGGACTTGAAAATATTCTTACTACGGAAAAAGCAGTTTGGTGACAACATGCCTGGTTGCCATTCAGTATGCTTCCTAATCAGAAACTCCAGAAAGACCTTTAACCACCAGATTCAGGCAGAGAGGGGCTTCTGGGTCTTCACTGTGAAGCAGAATGCAGGTCCCCTGAGCTGAGAAGTCCCAGAGGAGGGGAGGGAGAGGCAGGCGCCACGGGCACGCACATTCGTGCCATTCTAGCTCGTGATCTCCTGGTGTTTCTGGGATAGCATTTGTCAGTCTGCTTTCCCCAAGGGCTGCCGGCCCTGGCACCTGTCACAGGCCCCAGGAGTGTCCTGTGTGGCAAGGGAATGAGAGTTCCCTCCTCGGATCTTCCTCGGCCCCCAGGGCTTCTCACGCTGGCATGTCCCTCAGCGACCGCCGTTTTTAACACTGTCCCCAGCGAGGCCTTTGGGAAGCTAGAGGCAGCAGCACAGTGGGTGCTGAGATGGCCACTGGGAGGATCGTGGGAGAACTGGCTCCGTCCTGTCCCCCATCTCGTGCCATCACAACCCTGCCTCGGGCCAGCTCCACCTGCTGAGTGTCCTTGATGGACATTGCTCTGAGCAGGCCGTCCTCCAGGACAGTCGTGTCCCCTGGTGATGTCAGTTCAGCGGCTCTGTCTCCGAGATTTAAAAAAATGTCCTTGGCACCCCCTGCTCCGCCCACTCAGCCTACAGAGCCCCTGACCTGACTGTAGAAACATCCCCTGGCGTTCTCTGCCACCCTCACTGATGCCTGAAAGCCCTGTCTTGTCCCCCAGGGAGCAGTCTTCTGGACACGCACGCAGTGCTCACGCATCTCCCTAGCAGCCCCCTTCCCACCCACCACAGTCCTAGGTGTGGTCCTGCCTCGATTCCACCTCCAATGGCCTCTGGACACTCCAGGGAGGGCGGGGCTGGGGTGGCAGTGGGCTCTGACCTCGTGTGCTCCTCACAGGGGCCCTCGGACTGGAGCCGGCCTTCTCTCCAGCCACACGGTTGGCCTGGGCACCTTTTGTGTCACCTGCTGGTGGCTTCTCAGCCACGGGCATTCAGGGGCCTCCCTGCTCCAGTGAAGCGCCTTCAGGGCAACAATTGCTCTGCAGTTTCAAGTGCGTTTAACACACTCACTTTGGTTCTGTTTTTTCAGGATGTGAAAACACGGAGCGGGACCAGAGCAGAGCCTTGAGTCTGAGGCCGCTCACTTCACAGGAAGCACCAACGGCTCTGAGGAAAACACCAGCCGAGTGGAGCGACCAGGGAAGCTGCGAGCCCGAGGAGAGCTTCTGTCTGAGTCCCAGCCACACCGGCCCCCCTGAAGGCCGGGCCTTGAGTCAGGGCATGCCTGTCGCTCAGCGACCAGCCGTTCCTGGCGGGGAGAGACCCTACCGGTGCGTGGAGTGCGGGAAGTGCTTTGGCCGGAGCTCCCACCTTCTCCAGCACCAGAGAACCCACACCGGAGAGAGGCCCTACGTGTGCAGCGTGTGTGGCAAGGCCTTCAGCCAGAGCTCGGTCCTCAGCAAGCACAGGAGGATCCACACGGGCGAGAAGCCCTACGCGTGTCACGAGTGTGGAAAGGCCTTTCGAGTGAGCTCAGATCTTGCTCAGCATCACAAGATCCACACGGGGGAGAAGCCACACGAGTGTCTCGAGTGTCGCAAGGCCTTCACACAGCTCTCGCACCTGCTCCAGCACCAGCGCATCCACACCGGGGAGAGGCCCTACGTGTGCGGCGTGTGCGGGAAGGCCTTCAACCACAGCACCGTGCTGCGCAGCCACCGGCGGGTGCACACCGGGGAGAAGCCGCACGCCTGCGCAGAGTGTGGCCGCGCCTTCAGCGTGAAGAGGACGCTGCTCCAGCACCAGCGGGTCCACACCGGGGAGAAGCCCTACGCCTGCGGCGAGTGTGGCCGTGCCTTCAGCGACCGCTCCGTCCTCATCCAGCACCACAGCGTGCACACGGGCGAGAAGCCCTATGAGTGCAGCGAGTGCGGAAAGGCCTTCCGGCACCGCTCCACTCTCCTGAACCACGAACGCATCCACACCGAGGAGAAGCCCTATGGCTGCTACGCATGCGGCAAGGCCTTCGTGCAGCACTCCCACCTGACCCAGCACCAGCGGGTCCACACCGGCGAAAAGCCCTACGTGTGCAGCGAGTGTGGCCACGCCTTCAGTGCCCGCAGGTCCCTGGTCCAGCACCAGCGGGTCCACACGGGTGAGAGGCCATTCCGCTGTGCACAGTGCGACAAGGCCTTCAGCCTGAAGGCCACGCTGATCGTGCACCTGAGGACCCACACAGGCGAGAGGCCCTATGAGTGTAGCCGCTGCGGCAAGGCCTTCAGCCAGTACTCGGTGCTCGTGCAGCACCAACGCATCCACACAGGCGAGAGGCCCTACGAATGTGGGGAGTGCGGCCGCGCCTTTAACCAGCACGGCCACCTGATCCAGCACCAGAAGGTACACGGGAAGCTGTGACCTTGGCCACACACGAACCTGCACTTGGGAACTTGGGCACCCGGCCCCAGGAAGCCTCCAGTCCAAGGGAGGTGCCCGTCGGCATCACCAGCATCACTGAGAAGGGAAGCACTGACATGTCTCTGGAAGAACTTCAGAGGATGCCTCATTTTTTTCTCTCAACTTCTTGAGGTTACACTGCAGAGTAATTACACAATTGTAGAGAATTTTGGTGAAGACAGTTACAATTCATTATTTAACATTAGTTTATTAGAGGTGAGGAAGTAAAGGGAGTTACTGTCACAGTAAAACTTCCTCACACCCCAAATAGAGGGTTTTTTCTTAGAACATTATATGCCTTTTTCCTAAACTCAACAACTGTTCTGAGTATTGCACTTAAAATTAGAATGTTGGACGATATTTTCAGTATTCTGTTAAGCACTACAATGCTGTGTGGATAAAATGACATAAAAAAGATTGTCACTAAGTGTCGTGATGTATTATGGCTGAAAATCCTGTGTGTGTGGAACCACTTGTTTTGTATGAAAACCGGGTGGCAGGGGGGTGGGGGGGCGGGACTCTAAAGATTAATTAGTGAGAAATGATGTACATTTAGAAAACCCTTTATCTACTCCTTTAACTTTTCAAGATCAGAAGGGAGGTCCTAACTTATTAGTGAAGATTCAACTCAAAAATGGATCTTTTCCTCAAAACCTGTGCACAGAAATCATGGGATGTCTTGGGCTTCTGGGCCCATGTAGGCTTAGGAGGCCTCTTCACACTCAGAGCCCAGACCTTACAGCTGCTACACCACGTGGGTGCCTCTTTATACACTATGGTGTTTCCCAAAAATAGTGTTACTAAAAAGACAGTTCTTCGGCACATACTTTTTTTTTTTTTGCGGTATGCGGGCCTCTCACTGCTGCGGCCTCTCCCGCTGCGGAGCACAGGCTCCGGATGCACAGGCTCAGTGGCCATGGCTCACGGGCCCAGCCACTCTGCGGCACGTGGGATCCTCCCGGACCGGGGCACGAACCCGTGTCCCCTGCATCGGCAGGCGGACTCTCAACCACTGCGCCACCAGGGAAGCCCCTGGCACATACTTTTAAAACAAAATTCTCAAAAAGCTTTTTGTTTAATCTTTCTGATATTTCTTTTGCTATGACTGAGGGTTTTCTTTCATTTTTTACTCCTAGTTCCAAGAGAGTCTAGTATTCATTGTCGTATACTGTAATCTAGTTTATTCATAATTTTTAAAAGTTTTTTCTCTCTATTCTCAGGAAAAATCAAGGACCAGAGTGTTGATCACTTTTTTTTTTTTTTTTGGCTGTGTTGTGTCTTGGTTGCTGCACGTGTGCTTTTCTCTAGTTCTGGTGCACGGGCTTCTCATTGCAGAGCACAGGCGCACGGCCTTCATTAGTTGTGGCACACGGGCTCAGCAGCTGTAGCTCTTGGGCTCTATAGCACAGGTTCAGTAGTTGTGGCGCACGGGCTTCGTTGCTCCACAGCATGTGGGATCTTCCCAGACCAGGGCTTGAACCCTTGTCCCCTGCATTGGCAGGTGGATTCTTAACCACTGTGCCACCAGGGAAGTCCTAGAGTGTTGATCCTTAGGTCCACAGCAATCACTGATGCAGGTGAAAGCTTGTTTTCCCCTCTCTGCAGGCACTGCTGAGAGGAGCTTACATCACTCAGGTGTAACATGAGAGAGGAACTGAGGTCACAGGGAAGCTACCAAACTTTTTGACTCACTCAGTCCATGACTGGCATCTGACTCCCACTGCTACTCAGCTGAGCCCACCACTACTCAGGACACAATTCCTAATCGTGTGGAAGTCAGAGTAAGAAACAGTCATGTTCCAAGACAAGGCTGCCCACTCTCACCGCCTCTATTCAACATAGTACTGGAAGTCCTCGCCACAGCAATCAGACAAGAAAAAGAAATAAAAGTCATCCAAATTGGAAGGGAAGAGGTAAAGTTGCCATCATATGCAGATGATCTGAATACTACTGGGTGGGCCAAAATGTTCATTCAGCTCTTTCTTTAAGATGGCTCAGTAGCACCTAATTGTCTTTAACTTCATTAAAAACAATTTTGTTAGCCTGTATGTGACAGCTGTCATATCAGCGTGCATTTTAAAAAAGACTTGTATCAAAACTCTTGAATTTCTGTGTAGCCATTTTAATATCAAAGATGGAAGAAAAAGAGCAACATTTTCAGCATATTATGCTTTATTATTTCAAAAAAGGTAAAAACACAACCTAAATGCAAAAAAAGATTTGTGCAGCCTATGGAGAAGGTGCTGTGACGGACCGAACGTGTCAAAAGTGGTTTGCAAAGTCTTGTACTGGAGATTTCTCGCTGGACGACGCTCCGTGGTCGGGTAGACCAGTTGAAGTTGATAGTGATCAAACAGAACATTAATTGAGAACAGTCAATATTATACCACACAGGAGATAGCCAACATACTCAAAATATCCAGATCAAGTGTTGAAAATCACTTGCACCAGCTTGGTTATGTTCATCACTTTGATGTTTGCATTCCACATAAGTTAAGCGGAGAAAACCTTCTTGACCGTATTTCCCATGCAATTCTCTACTTAAACATAACGAAAATGTTCCATTTTTAAAACAAATTGTGATGGGTGATTGAAAAGTGGATACTGTACAATAATGTGAAATGGAAGAGATCGTGGGGCAAGAGAAATGGACCATCACCAGCCACACCAAAGGCCAGTCTTCATCCAAAGAAGGTGATGTTGTGTATGTGGATTGGAAGGGAGTCCTCTATTATGAGCTCCTTCCGGAAAACCAAACGATTAATTCCAACAAGTACTGATCCCAATTAGACCAAATGAAAGCAGCACTCATTGAAAAGCGTCTGGAATTAGTGAACAGAAAACGCATAATCTTCCATCAGGATAATGCAAGACCACTAGTTTCTTTGATGACCAGGCAAAAACTATTACAACTTGGCTGGGAAGTTCTGATTCATCCGCCATATTCACCAGACATTGCACCTTTGGATTTCCATTTATTTAGGTCTTTACAAAATTCTCTTAATGGAAAAAATTTCAACTCCCTGGAAGACTGTAAAAGGCACCCGGAACAGTTCTTTGCTCAAAAAGTTTTGTGGGAGCTTCCCTGGTGGCGCAGTGGTTAAGAATCTGCCTGCCAATGCAGGGGACACGGTTCAAGCCCTGGTCCGGGAAGATCCCGTATGCCGCGGAGCAACTAGGCCCGTGCATCACAACTGGTGAGCCTGTGCTCTAGAGCCCAGGAGCCACTACTGAGCCTGCATTCCACAACCACTGAAGCCCACACGCCTAGAGCCCGTGCTCCGCAACAAGAGAAGTCACCACAATGAGAAGCCTGCGCACCGCAACAAAGAGTAGCCCCCGCTCGCCGCAACTAGAGAAAGCCCGCGTGCAGCAACAAAGACCCAACACAGCCAAAGGTAAATAAATTAAATAAATAAATTTATTTTAAAAAAAAGTTTTGGGAAGATGGAATTATGAAGTTGCCTGAAAAATGGCAGAAGGTAGAACAAAAGAGTGAATACGTTGTTCAATAACGTTCTTGGTGAAAATTAAAAGTGTGTCTTTTACTTAAAAGCCAAAGGCACTTTTTCACCAACTGAATATGTAGAAGACCCTAAAGACTCCACACAAAAACTTCTAGAACTGATAATCCTAAAATTCATATGGAACTATAAAATACCCAGAATTGCCAAAGAAATCCTGAGGAAAAAGAACAAAGCACGGGACTGCCCTGGTGGTGCAGTGGTTAAGAATCCGTCTGCCAATGCAGGGGACACAAGTTCCAGCAACGAAGACCCAATGCAGCCAAAAATAAATTAATAAATAAATTTATAAAAAAGAACAAAGCAGGAAGCATAACCGTCCCAGATTTGAGACAATACTATTGGGTTGGCCAAAAAGTTCGTTCGGGTTTTTCTGTAACATCTTACGGAAAAACCTGAACTTTTTGGCCAACTCAATACAAAGCTACAGTAATCAAAACTGTGGTATTGGCACAAAAACCAACATATGAGTCAATGGAACAGAATAGCCCAGAAATAGGCCCACACACCCGTGGTCAATTAATCTTTGACAAAGGAGGCAAGAACATACAATGGTAAAAAAAAAAAAAAACACAGTCTCTTCAGCAAGTGGTGTTGGGAAAGTTGGATGCATGTATATCAATGAAGTTAGAACACTCTCACCATAAACAAACTCAAAATGGCTTAAAGTCTTAAACATAAGACATGACACCATAAAACTCATGGAAGAGTACATAGGCAAAACATTGCCTGACAAATCGTACCTGAGGCAGTCAGTCTCCCAAGGAAATAGAAATAAAAACAAAAATAAACAAATGGGACCTAATCAAACTTACAAACTTTTGCACAGCAAAGGAAACCATAAGCAAAACAAAAAGACAATGTACAGAGTGGGAGAAAATGTTTACAAACAACTGACAAGGGCTTAATTTCTAAAATGTACAAACAGCTCATACAACTCAACAACAACAAAAAAAACAACCCAGTTAAAAAGTGGGCAGAAAACCTAAACAGACATTTCTTCAAAGCAGAAATACAAATGGCCAACAGCCACGTGATAAAATGCACAACATCGCCAATTATTAGAGAAATGCAAATCAAAACTACAATGAGGTACCACCTCACACCAGTCAGAATGGCCATCATTAAAAAGTCTACAAATAACAAATACTGGAGACTGTGTGGAGAAAAGGGAACCCTCCTACACTGTTGGTGGGAATGTAAACTGGTACAACCACTATGGAGAACAGCATGGAGATTCCTCAGAAAACTAAACATAGAACTATCATATCCAGGAATCCTACTCCTGGGAATATATACAGACAAAACTCTCATCTAAAAAGATCCACGCACCCCTACGCTCATAGCAGCACTACTCACAATAGCCAGAACATGGAAGCAACCTCAATGTCCATTGACAGACGAATGGATAAAGATGGGGTCTATTTATATACAATGGAATACTATTCTGCCATAAAAAAGAACAAAATAATGCCATTAGCAGCAGCAATAGATGCAACTAGAGATTATCATACTAAGTGAAGTAAGTCATAAAGAAAAAGACAAATACCATATGATATCACTTATATGTGGCATCTAAAATATGACACAAATGAACCTATTTTTGAAACAGAGTCTTGGACATAGAGAACAAACTATTGGTTGCCAAGGGGGAGGGGGTTGGGGAGGGATGGAGTGGGAGGTTGAGGTTAGCAGATGGAAGCTTTTATATATAATGTTAATGTTTAATGGATAAACAAGGACCTACTGTATAGCACAGAGAATTATATTCAACATCATATGATAAACCATAATGGAAAAGGATATTTTAGAAAAGAATATATACATATATATACGTATAACTGAATCACATTGCTGCACAGCAGAAATTAACACAACATTGTTAATCAACTATATTTCAATTAAAAACATATATTGTTTTTTAAAAAAGGGGGAAAAAAGGTAATGCTCTGTTGTTGGAAAAAAAAAAGAAATGGTCATGTAGTCAAGATGAAAGTAAGAGGTCAGGTAGTTTCAATGTACAGGGATGTTTTTTTGGAAAGACCCTCTGTATCACAGGACAACTTGAGTTACACAGTGCAAATCGTTCTGATTGCTAAATCCTCCAAGTAAGTTAGGGTTTCTGGGGAAATCATTGCAAAATGTATAGTTTGCTTTCCCACCTTGCCAAAGGAAGCGCACTTAACTATGTCATTCTGCCTTTTCTTGCTCTCAGCTGCACTGACCTGGGTGGCGAGCTGCAGCGCCCCTCTCCCTGAGAAGGAGCCTGGAACATGCATTTTTGCCACTTGCCTTTCCAAGAAGCAGGAGTAGCATGTGACCTGCTGGGACCTAAGGGCAGTCTGCCCCTTTTGGAAGTCACATCAGAGGTTGGAATGACCTTTGGGGTCCCCCTCACTCTGGTGACACCATTCTCAGCCATTATCTCCCACCTCTGACTTGTCAGCAGCATTCACACTTACTTTGGATTTTTTCTTTTTTAGTTTGAAGTCTTTATATTTTATGTATTTAAATCTTTCTCTTTATATTATTTCTCCTTACAGCTACCAAAAATCTGATGCTTAGTTCTCTTCAAATTTTCTATTATTTGGAAAATATTTTAGACCACCTAGAATTTGGTGTACTGTGTATAATCTGACATTTTCCAATAAAAAAGCAATGCCTGGAACCCATATTTACGCGTGGAGGAAGATCAGTAACCTTGGCTTAAGGGTCTCCTACACATCAGAGGCCGTTGGACACGAGTGGGCAATCCAACCAGGAGAGCCTGAGAAAGGCTCATGGGTGCCCATTCCAAACAAAACCGTGCCTCCCCTGCCAGTCGATCAGTGAAGGCTATGCTGTGATATGCAGAGCTGTAAAGGGATAGGAAAATGCATTGCCGGTGACAATACAGTCCACCTGTGTCGGGTATGGAGCCACAATAGCGTGACCGTCTCCTCTGGAGGAAGATGGCTGCGCACCAGGACATGGCTGGCAGGTGCCAGGCAGCCCAGAGGCTCCCTGAGGGGCAACGGCGCTCCTGGACGACAGGTCTGGAAGCTTAGTGCGCCGAAGTCCACTCGTGCATAGAGAGGCTGGAGGTGGAGGCCCAGGAGTCGGACTTGCCCGGGGGCAGAGGAAAATCAGAGCAGCGGTGGTGGGGACAGCACTGGGGTCTCATCTCTGGCCCATCTGGATAAGTTTGGGGAACACTTTTAGTTTCATGTGTAAAAGTTCCTGAGCTGAGAAGTGCCAGTGAGATGGTGTGCATTTCAGGGTCCCCAAGACTGCCCTCACCTCTGACACCACTCACAGGTTTCAGGCTCCCAAAGATCACTCTCAAGTTCAATAACTTTCTACATGGACACAAAGAACTCACCTTGAAAGCTGATATAACATGGTTACAGTGTGTTACAGGGAAAAGACACAGATTCAAATCAGCCAAGAGGCTGCATGGGGCAGAATCCAGGGAAAGTTCCAGATGTGGAGCTTCCATTGTCCTCTCCCTGCAGAGTCACAGGCAGCATTACTTTCCTGACACTGGTGTGGGACACAGTGCACGGGTATGGCAACAGGGAAGCTCACCTGAGCCTTGGCATCCAGAGCTCTTACTGGGGCTGGTGACAGCTGGCTGCCTACACGACCAACCTCAGGCTCCAGCCCCTCCAGAGGTCGAGCTGATGCCGTGCAGCCCAAGGACTCCACCATAGGTCATTGTTGGTGTAGACCACCTCGCACGGCCCAAGGCTGCAGGTAAACAAAGATAACTCTTCTCAGGCAGGACATTCCAACCATCCAGGAGCCCAGGACAGAGGCCAGCCCTCTCCTGAGGTGAGGGTAGTCTTTTCTGCAAAGGTGATTAAGAGTGGGTTGGAGGGACTTCCCTGGTGGCGCACTGGTTAAGAATCCGCCTGCCAATGCAGGGGACACTGGTTCTATCCCTGGTCCAGGAAGATCCCACGTGCCGCGGAGCAACTAAGCCTGTGCGCCACAACTACTGAGCTCACGTGCCTAGAGCCCGTGCTCCACAAGAGAAGCCACGACAATGAGAAGCCCACGCACCATTATGAAGAGTAGCCCCACTCTCCACAACTAGAGAAAGACCGCACACAGCAATGAAGACCCAACACAGCCAAAAAAAAAGAGTGGGTTGGAGCCCAGACCTGCCTGCAACTACTGTGACCTCAGGCCAATCACTTCCCTTTGTGAGCCTGGGGTTCTGTCACAGGGTCAGTGTGGAATTAAGTCACTGCAGGAAGACCAGCCCAGGCCTCAGTCCGTGTGGTCCACGTGCTGAGTTTGCGGGACTCTGGACAGGTGCAACCACCACGGGGGTTAAGGGGAGCCACTCACCCCCACGAGGAGGCGTCCAAACACTCTACAACCCCAGGGGACCCCGAGACCCACATAGGAAACTGGGACAGGCTGGGGCAGGCGATTCCCCAGGCAAGCATGAGAGGCCTCACGGGCCCCTCCAGCCACTCCAGCCTCTCAAGGAGAGCAGAGAGGCCATTCACCCGGGGGGCACCCATGGACTGGCTCAACCCAAGGACAGGGCTGGGAGAGCCCAGGTCCAGCTCCCAGCAGCCCTGTGGCTCAGATGTGATGTCCTGTCTGGATCTTTGCCCCAAGGGTGTGCACAGGGCCAGGCACAAAACCTAGTACGTGAGCACCAAACATGCACGCTGTGAGCATGACCTCACCTGGCCTCACCATGACCTTCAGGGTGGATGCCATGACCTCTTTCACTCGGGGATGCTTGAGCCTCCCCTAACAGGCCAGGGTCCTCACTGTCTGATTGTCTGAGCCCAACTCCTCATCTGACTCACTGCTAGCTGCCCAGAGCTGTTAACAATTAATATCTAACAAGCAGCCTGTGGTCTGGGATGATATCACCCGCAAACGCAGGCTGACAAATTGGTTCCTGATCTCGTGAGCTGAGGAGACAACAAGACACAGCACAGGAGTGAGCTGACCAGGTGCCCAGGAGCGGCCGCCCAAGACGGCCCAGTGCCAACATCCAGAACCAGTGGGTCCCTCTGCCCGTGCTCCCTCCCCACCCCAAGACGGGCTGGACACTTGGCCCCTGTGAAAATGTGTCACCAGCTCGTGTGACCAGCCCTATTAAGCCAAAACCAAACAGCCAGGAAAACCTGTCAGACTGTGTCCTCTGGTTCTGCATGATGAAAACGACAGCGTACCTTTCTTTTTCCAGGTATGCTTCACCATTAAATGTTTCTCCAGACTGCACTGCCCCTCCACCCCTCCCTGCCTCTCCAGCCTACCCCCCTACCCAGGTCTTTGGGGCTCCCTTCAAGTAGGCCACAGTCCCTCGGGTGCCACTGGCTCAGGGGACATCCATGCCAGTGCAAGGGACCCCCCCCCCAGAGCAGGGGTTCTTAGACAACCCAACAAAAGATCATCTGGGCTACAAGCAGTGACAGGGTGGAGGGTCCCATTTAAACCCAAACTCAGAAATGCTGTTTCCTGAGTAATCAGTCAGTTAGTGAAGCACTGGCCACGGTCGTGCCCGTTTAATCTGCAAGCAGAGGTTAAAAGCACAACGTCCATGCGGGAAGGTGGAGTGGAAATCAGACTGTGCTCTGCTCAACTTTGCACCCTGACAGGCAGGCAGGCAGAGTTTTCCAGGGATTCAGTGCTCGTGACATTACGTATTGGGCACAACCACTCTGGAAAGCATTTGCATACTTACATCAGTGTCCTTTAAAACGTTTATCCTGTTCCTAGGAATGTGTGCTAAAGACACAATTTAAAAGAAAAAGTTAAAGGCCTGAAGTAGGCACTATGGAATAATATATGTCCAAATGATAAGTTTTATAAAACTAAAATGTTAATTAGGTAGACATTTTGTTACTGTTACAAAGGCAGTTATCAGGGAGTGATGTCCTGGAAGGGGGCAGAGTAGGAAGCTCCAGGACTCTGTCTCTCCACCTAAAGGACCACTGAGCTGGCAGGAACTCTAAAGTAACTACTCTAGAACTCAAGTCTAGTCAGACGCTTGCAGCATCCAGGAGAGAGCTTGACGAAGAGGGTATGGAATTTCCGCAAATTCCAGTGAATCCACAGCTGGCCAGCACCTAGCACACCCATCACCTGGCCCGTGGCACACAGCCACGTGGACGCCGGCCTGCATTTCTGACACAGCTTTGCTGGAGGAAGGACGGGCAATAAGGCCACCATCCTCCGAACACGAGAACTGTGCTCTGGCGGTTGACAGCTGCTTTTGGCCACTGCGGGGCTGGCACAGGTTTCGCTGTCATTGTTTTTGTTTTGTTTTGTTTTGTTTTTATAAATGTATTTATTTATTTTTGGCTGCATTGGGTCTTTGTTGCTGCGTGCGTGCGGGCTTTCTCTAGTTGTGGCGAGTGGGGGCTACTCTTTGCTGTGGTGCGCGGGTTTCTCATTGCGGTGGCTTCTCTCGTTGGGGAGCATGGGCTCCAGGCGCACGGGCTTCAGCAGTTGTGGCTCACGGGCTCCAGAGCACAGGCTCAGCAGCTGTGATGCACGGGCCCAGCTGCTCCACGGCATGTGGGATCCTCCTGCACCAGGGCTCGAACCCGTGTCCCCTGCGTTGGCAGGCAGACTCCCAACCGCTGTGCCACCAGGGAAGCCCATTGGCTGTCATTGTTTTAAACACTGGTTTGAAATGGGTAAAAGTGGCTTCCGGAGGAATTAAAAAGATACTTGTTTCTTCCCCTTTTGGGAACTAGATATTTAAGGAAATCTTTGTTAGGTCACTGGCTGACCACATGGAAAATTAAACAGAAACTTCAGGGACTACACTTTGAAAAAGTAAGGAAAAGTCACAGGTGGCTCCAACCCTCAACAAGCAAGATGCAGCAACCCCAAGGGGTGGGGGACTTACAATACAGAGTTGGCATCAAATGACGCTCAGGATGTGCCAAGCAGAAACTGTGGGACTGAAATGTACAACACTGAAATGAAAAACTCACTGGAGGGTTCAAGAGCAGATCTGAGCAGCAGAAGGAAGATCAATGAACTTGAAGATAAGACAACTGGTTTTTTGGTTTTGGGGTTTTTTTTCTTTTTTCTGTCCCTAATTCTATCTTTCTAATTTTATTTTATTTTTTATTCTTTGTTATTGTACTGCTCCTTTTTTTCTTTTCTTTTTTGCCGTGCCATGCAGCTTGCGGGATCTTGGTGCCCAGGTCGGGCCCAAGCTCCTGTGGTGGGAGCTCCGAGTCCAAACTGCTGGACTAACAGAGAATCTCAGACCCCAGGGAATATCAATCAGAGTGAGGCCTCCCGGAGGTCTTCATCTCGGTACCAAGACCTGGCTCTACCCAACTGCCTGCAAACTCCAGGGCTGGATGCCTCAGGCCAAACAACAAGTAAGACAGGAACACAGCCCCATCCATCAAAAAGAAAAAAGAAACGACAAAAAAATATGTTACAGATGAAGGAGAAAGGTAAAAACCTACAAGACCAAATAAATGAAAACGAAATAGGCAACCTACCTGCAAAATAATTCAGAGTAATGATAGTAAAGATGATCCAAAATAACGGGAATAGAATGGAGAAAATACAAGAAACGTTTAACAAGGATCTATAAGAACTAAAGAGCAAACAAACAGTGATGAACAACACAATTGCTGAAATTATAAATACTCTAGAAGGGGCTTCCCTGGTGGCGCAGTGGTTGAGAATCTGGCTGCCAGTGCAGGGGACAGGGGTTTGAGCCCTGGTCCGGGAAGCTTCCACATGCCTCAGAGCAACTAAGCCAGCGTGCCACAACTCCTGAGCCTGTGCTCTAGAGCCCGTGAGCCACAACTACTGAGCCCGTGTGCCACAACTACTGAACCCCGCAGGCCTAGAGCCCATGCTCCATGAGAAAAGCCACTGCAGTGAGAAGCGCCGCACACTGCAACGAGATTAGCCCCCGCTCACCGCAACTAGAGAAAGCCTGTGTGCAGCAACGAAAACCCAACACAGCCAAAAGTAAAATTAAATAAATATATTACAAAAAATACATTAAAGGGCTTCCCTGGTGGCGCAGTGGTTGGGAGTCCGCCTGCCAATGCAGGGGACACAGGTTCGTGACCCGGTCCAGGAAGATCCCACATGCCGTGGAGCAGCTGGGCCCATGAGCCATGGCCGCTAAGCCTGCGCGTCCGGAGCCTGTGCTCCACAATGTGAGAGGCCACAACAGTGAGAGGCCCGCGTACCACAAACAAAACAAAAACAAACAAAACAAAAACAAACAAAAAATATATATATATATTTTAAAAAATATTCCAGAAGGAATCAATAGGAGAATAACTAAGGCAGAAGACTGGATAAGTGAGCTGAAAGATAAAAGGGTGGAAATAACTGCCGGGGAGCAAAATAAAGAAAAAAAGAATGAAAACAATTGAAGACATCTCAGAGACCCCAGGGACAACATTAAACTCAACAACATTTTAACTATAGGGGTCCCAGAAGAAGAGGAGAAAAAGAAAGGGTCTGAGAAAATCTTTGAAGAGATTATAGTTGAAAACTTCCCTAATATGGGAAAGGAAATAGTCAATCAAGTCCAGGAAGTGCAGAGAGTCCCATACAGGATAAACCCAAAGAGACACACGCCGAGACGCATATTAATCAAACTATCAAAAATTAAATACAGGGGCTTCCCTGGTGGCGCAGCAGTTGGGAGTTCACCTGCCGATGCAGGGGACACGGGTTCATGCCCCGGTCCAGGAGGATCCCACATGCCACAGAGAGGCTGGGCCCATGAGCCATGGCCGCTGAGCCTGCACATCCGGAGCCTGTGCTCCACAACGGGAGAGGCCGCAACGGTGAGAGGCCCGTGTACTGCAAAAAAACAATAAAACAAATAAATAAATAAATACAAAGAAAAAATATTAAAAGTAGCAAGGGAAAAGCAACAAATAACATACAAGGGAATCCCCATAAGGTTAACAGCTGACCTTTCAGAGAAACTCTGCAAACCAGAAGGGAATGGCAGGACCTATATAAAATGATGAGAGGGAAAAACCTACAACCAACATTACTCTACCCAGCAAGGACTTCATTAAGATTCGACAGAGAAATCAAAAGCTTTACAGACAAGCAAAAGCTATGAGAGTTCAGCATGACCAAACTAGCTTTACAACAAATGCTAAAGGAACTTCTCTAAGCAGGAAACACAAGAGAAGAAAAAGACCCACAAAAACAAACCCAAATCAATTAAGAAAATGGTAATAGGAACACACATATCAATAATCACCTTGAATGTAAATTGAGTAAATGCTCCAACCAAAAGACACTGACTGGCTGAATAGATACAAAAACAAGATCTGTATATATGCTGTCTACAAGAGACCCACTTCAGACCTAGGGAAACATACAGACTGAAAGTGAGGGGATGGAAAAAGATACTCTATGCAAATGGAAATCACAAGAAAGCTGGAGTAGCAATACTCATATCAGATAAAATAGACTTTAAAATAAAGACTGTTACAAGAGATAAGGAAGGACACTACGTAATGATCAAGGGATCAATTCAAGATGAAAACATAACAATTGCATTTATGCAATGCAGCCAAAAATAAACAAAAAATTTTTAAAATGTATGCCCCCAACATAGAAGCACCTCAATACATAAGGCAAATGCTAGCAGCCATGAAAGGAAAAATCGACAGTAACACAATAATAGTGGGGGACTCTAACACCCCACTTACACCAATAGACAGATCATCCACACAGAAAATAAATAAGGAAAACACAAGCTTTAAATGACACAAACAACCAGACAGACTTAATTGATATTTTTAGGACATTCCACCTGAAAGTGGTAGAATATACTTCTTCTCAAGTGCACACAGAACGTTCTCCAGAAGAGGTCACATCTTGGGTCACAAATCAAGTCCTGGAAAATTTCTGAAAATTGAAATTATATCAAGCATCTTTACCCACCACAACACTATGAGATTAGAAATCAATTACAGGAAAAAAAAAACTGTAGAAAACACAAATACATGGAGGCTAAACAGTGCACTGTTAAATAACCAAGATATCACTGAAGAAATCAAAGAAGAAATTAAAAAATACCTAGAAACAAATGACAACAAAAACACGACAATCCAAAACCTATGTGAGGACTTCCCTGGTGGGGCAGTGGCTAAGAATCCACCTGCCATAGGCTTCCCTGGTGGTGCAGTGGTTAAGAATCCACCTGCCAACGCAGGGGACACGGGTTTGAGCCCTGGTCCGGGAAGATCCCACATGCCACAGAGCAACTAAGCCCGCGCGCCACAACTGCTGAGCCTGCGCTCTAGAGCTGATGAGCCACAACTACTGACCCCATGTGCCACAACTACTGAGCCTGCACTCTAGAGCCCATGCTCCGCAATGAGAAGCCACCGCAATGAGAAACCTGCACAGCACAATGAAAACCCAATGCAGCCAAAAACAAATAAACAAAATAAAAATAAAAACAAAAACAAAAAAACACAGATGAATGGATAAAGATGATGTGGCACATATATACAACGGAATATTACTCAGCCATAAAAAGGAACGAAATTTAGTTATTTGTAGTGAGGTGGATGGACTTAGAATCTGTCATACAGAGTGAAGTCAGAAAGAGGAAAACAAATACCGTATGCTAATGCATACATATGGAATTTTAAAAACCAGTACTGATGAACCTAGTAGCAGCGCAGGAATAAAGACACAGACGTAGAGAATGGACTTGAGGGCACAGTGGGAAAGAGGAAGCTGGGATGAAGTGAGAGAGTAGCACTGACATATATACACTACCAAATGTAAAATGAACAGCTAGTGGGAAGCTGCTGCATAGCACAAGGAGATCAACTTGTGATGACCTAGAGGGGTGGGATAGGGAGGGTGGGAGGGAGGCTCAAGAGGGAGGGGATATGGGGATATATGTATGCATATAGCTGATTCACTTTGTTATACTGCAAACTAACAGAACACTAAAGCGTTTATACTCCAATAAAGATGTGAAGAAGAAAAAAAAATGACAATTAGAATTACCCAGTATAAGGAGCAGAAAGAAAAAATGAAGAAAAATGAACAGATCCAAGAAACCTATGAAACACTATCAAATGTACCAACATACACATTACAGGACTCCTAGAAAGAAGAGAAAGGGGCAGAAAAGATATCTGAAGACATAATGGACAGGAACTTCTGAAATCTGAGATGTGAAATATGCACGTCCAATGCCAAACAGGATAAACACACTGAAACAAATTAGAGTCAAGTTGTCAAAACCCAAAGACGGAGACAATTCTGAAAGCAGCAACCAAAGAATGGCTCCTCATGTACAGTGAAATAAAAGGGTATTAGATAGTAACTCAATGCCACAAGAAAAAATAAAGAACACTAGTAAAAGGAACTGCATAGGTAAATATAAAAAGCTAGTATTACTATACTTTTGTTACAGCTTGTAATGTCTCCTTTTCCCACATGATTTAATAGGCAAATGCATGACAATAATCGTAGTGTGCCATACAAAGATGTGACCTGTGACAATAACAACATAAGGGGTTACAGAGATGTAGAGTGTGTTTACACTACTAAACTAAGTCAGTATTATTCCAGCTAAGTTGTTATCAGCTTTTAATGTAATCCCCAAAGTAATGACTAAGAAAATAACTAAAAAATATACAGAAAAGTAAAGAAGGGAATTAAAATGATACACTACAAAAAAAAAAAAAATCAACTAAGGACTTCCCTGGTGGCACAGTGGTTAAGAATCCACCTGCCAATACAGGGGACATAGGTTCGAGCCCTGGTCCGGAAAGATCCCACATGCCACGGAGCAAGTAAGCCCATGTGCCACAACTACTGCGCCTGCACGCTAGAGCCCGTGAGCCACAACGACTGAGCCCACGTGCCACAACTACTGAAGTCCACGTGCCTAGAGCCCATGCTCCGCAACAAGAGAAGCCACTGCAATGAGAAGCCTGCACACCGCAAGGAAGAGTAGCCCCTGCTCGCTGCAACAAGAGAGTGGCCGCATGCAGCAACGAAGACACAACGCAGCCAAAACTAAATAAATAAAATTTATAAAAACTAAAAGAGTTCGCACACCACAACTAAAGATCGCGCATGCCGCCACAAAGATCCTGCATGCCACAACTAAGACTTGGCGCAGCCAAATTAATTAATTTTTTTAATCCCCATTTAAAAAGGATTATGCATGATGACCAAGCAGGATTTATTCCCCAAATGCAAGGAGGGTCAACATATGAAAATCAACCATTGTAATACATCACGTTAATAAAATGAGGAAAAAACCCCACTTAATCATGTCAACTGAGGCAGAATACTACCCAACGTGATCTACAGATTCACTACAATCCCTATCAAAATCCCAATGACATTTCTTTGCAGAAAGAGAAACACCCATCCTAAAATTCATATGGAATCTCAAGAGACAGCCAAAACCACCTTAAAAAAGAACAGGTAGGGACTTCCCTAGTGGTCCAGGGACTTAAGACTCCGTGTTCCCAATGCACAGGACCCTGCTTCAATCCCTGGTCAGGGAACACAATCCCACATGCCACAACTAAGCATTCTCATGCCCAACTAAAGATCCCACATGCCACAACTAACACCCAGTGCAGCCGAATTAATTAATAAGTTAGAGGACATACACTTCCTGATTTCAAAACTTACTACAAAGCTACACTAATCAAAACAGTGTGATGCTGGCATAAGGACATATAACCAATGGAAGAGAATAGAGCCTAGAAATAAACCCTTGCATGTACAATCGATTTTTGACAAGGGTGCCAAAGACCATTTGTTATGAACTGAATGTTTGTGTCCCCTCAAAATTCATAAGCTGAAGCTCTAACCCCCAATGTGACTGTATTTGGAGGTAAGGCCTGTGAAGTGGTGATAAAGGTTAAATGAGGTCATAGGGTGGAGCCCTAATGCCATAGGACTGGTGCCCTGATAAGAAGAGGGAAGTGACACCTGAGATCTTTCTCCACCAAGTGAGGACACAATGAGGCGGCTGTACTGCAAGCCTGGAAAGGGATCCTCACCAGGAGCTGAATCAGCCAACACCTTGATCTTGGACTTGGTTTGGTTTTTTTAAATTTATTAATTTATTTATTTTTGGCTGTGTTGGGTCTTTGTTGCTGCACGAGGGTTTTCTTTTAGCTGTGGCGAGCGGGGGCTACTCTTCATTGAGGCGTGCAGGCTTCTCATTGCAGTGGCTTCTCTTGTTGCGGAGCATAGGCTCTAGGCACACAGGCTTCAGTAGTTGTGGCATGCAGGCTCTAGAGCACAGGCTGACTAGTTGTGGCACAGGGGCTTAGTTGCTCTGTGGCATGTGGGATCTTCCCGGACCAGGGCTCGAACCCGTGTCCTCTGCATTGGCAGGCAGATTATTAATCCCTGCACCACCAGGGAAGCCCAATCTTGGACTTCTTAGTCTCCAGAAATGTGAGAAATAAATTTCTGGTTTTTAAGCTAGTTGGACCCTTATCTTATACCATATATAAAAATTAGCTCAAAACAGATCAAAGACTAAAACATAATACCTAAAAATATAAAATCCCTTAGAAAATGTAGGGGCAAATCTTCAAAATCTTGGATTTAGCAATGATTTCCTAGATATGACACCCTGAGCACAGGCAACAAGAGAAAAAATAGATAAACTGAACATCATAAAAATTAAAACCTTCTGACATCAAAAGACACTATCAAGAGAGTAGACAGACAACTCATAGAATGAGAAAATATTTGCAAGTAGTATATCTGATAAAGGATTACTATGCAAAATACGTGAACTCCTACACCTCAACAACAAAAACAAACAGCCCAATTCAAAAATGGGCAAGGGATTTGAATAGACATTTCTCCAAAGAAGGCACAGAAATAAATGGTCAAAAAGCACATGAGGGCTTCCCTGGTGGCGCAGCGGTTGAGAGTCCGCCTGCCGATGCAGGGGACACGGGTTCGAGCCCTGATCTGGGAGGATCCCACATGCCGCGGAGCAACTGGGCCCGTGAGCCATGGCCGCTGAGCCTGCGCGTCCAGAGCCTGCGCTCTGCAACGAGAGGCCACAGCAGTGAGAGGCCTGCGCACCGTGATGAAGAGTGGCCCCCGCTCGCCACAACTAGAGAAAGCCCTCGCACAGAAACGAAGACCCAACACAGCCAAACATAAATAAATTTAAAAAAAAAAAAAAGGTTGAAGCCAGATTGTAAAGCCATTAAAAAAAAAAAAAAGCACATGAAAAGATGCTCAATAACATTAGTCATCATGGAAATGCAAAACAAAACCACAGTGAGTTACCACTTCACACCCATTAGGATGACTATGAACAAAATAATGGAAAAATAACAAGTATTGACAAGGATGTAGAGAATCTGGAACCTTCGTGAATTGCTAGTGTGGATATAACACGGTACTGCCATTGTGGAAAAGTGTGGCCATTCTTCAGAAATTTAAACATAGAATTACCATATGATCCAGCAGTTTTACTCCTAGGATTATACCCCAAAGTACTGAAAGTAGGAAAAGTACAAGTACAGATCTGTATACCAATGTTCATAGCAGCATTATACACAATAATCAACAGGCAGAAACACCCAAGTAATCTATCAACAAATGATGGGTAAACAAAACATGGTATCTACAAACAGTGCAGTTATTATTCAGCTGTAAAGAAAGAATGTTGTCCTGACACCTGCTACAACACGGATGAACCTTGAAGACATTATGCTAAGTGAAATAAGCCAGGACATAAAGGGCAAATGTTGTATGACCTCACTTATATGACGTACTTAGAATAGGCAAATTCTCTGAGACAGAAAAATGGAAAGGGGGAGAGTGAAGAGTTACTGTTTAATGGGTGCAGAGTTTCTGTTTCAGATAAACCAGTTTGGAAACAGATTTGCTGATGGCTATACAATATTGTGAATGTATCTAATGCCACTGAATTGTACAGTCAAAAATGGTTTAAATGGTACATGTATATTATTTTACCACAATAAAAAAGGCAATTATTAATTCTATTAAGTGATACAGAAAAGTATGAACAATATGCCAATTTTTTAAAATTTACAATGTGTAAAACAATGTAAACACATAGATCTCTCCAGTGTGAGTTTTCTAGGATTGAGGAAACAAGCTGCACAGAAAGCACCACAGTACTTCTCTTGAGGATGCTGTTTGGTGTGTCTGGACGAAACCTACGCCGGGCGCAGTGGTGGTGAGTTCTCTTTGTCTAAGGGGAAGCTACAGGAGTTTCTCCTGTTTGCTTACGTTTCTCACTCGATTTCTCTAAAGTGACCATGCACTGCTTCTGTTTTAAGACTTTTTTTAATTAGACAGAAATGCCCTTTCACCTGTGACAACACTATGTGGACAGCAGGTAAAGGGCTGGGTGGGTCACATGCAGGAAGTGCACAGCAGACCTCAGGGGCCTCCCCCAGTCATGGGGAAAAGTCTTCCCGGAGGTGAATCCTCTGATGCTGGGACATGTTGGAGCTGTGCCGGAAGGCCTTGCCACACTCGCCGCACGTGTACGGCTTCTCTCCGGTGTGGATCCTCCGGTGCTGCAGGAGGTATGTGCCCTGGCTGAAGGCTTTCTTGCAATCAGTGCATTTGTACGGCTTCTCTCCGTGGTGTGACCTCTGATGGTGGATGAGTCTGGAACTGTTGTGGAAGGCCTTCCCACACTCACCACACTTGTAGGGTTTCTCTCCCGTGTGGATCCTCTGATGCTGGATGAGGTGGGTGCTCTGGCTGAAGACTTTGCCACAGTCATTACATTCATAGGGCTTTTCTCCAGTGTGGCTTCTCTGATGTTCAACAAGCTTGGTTTTTTGGATGAAGGCTTTCTCACATTCATTACATTTATAGGGTTTTTCTCCAGTGTGAATTCTTTGATGTTGAATAAGATTAGAACTCTGGGTAAAGCCTTTGCCACATTCTTTGCACTCGTATGGCTTCTCTCCAGTGTGAGTCCGACGATGTCGGATGAGGATTGAGCCGTCACTGAAGGCCTTCCCACAGTCGTTGCACTTGTAGGGCTTCTCTCCAGTGTGGATCCTCTGGTGATAAATGAGGGACGAGTAGGCACTGAAGTGCTTCCCACACTCACTACACTTGTAGGGCTTCTCCCCAGTGTGGATCCTCTGATGCTTCATGAGATTGGGCCTCTGATTGAACGTCTTCCCACACTCATCGCAGCGGTAGGGGATCTCCCCGGAGTGCATCCTGCGATGATTGATGAGTTCACAGCTCTGGTGGAAGGCTTTCCCACACTCGTCGCACTTGTAGGGCTTCTCTTCGCTGTGCAGCCGCTGGTGCTTGGCAAGGTTAGCACTGTACCTGAAGGCTTTCCCACAGCAACCACAATAATGCAATTTTTTTCCAATAGGAATTTTGTGATCTTCTTTAACAACTAAATTTGCACTGAAAACTTCCCCTAAATCACGCACCATATTTGTTTTTTTGGACCTGTGTACACGCTTATGGTTATTAAGATACGATCTCTGTTCAAAACTCTGCTCACATATATCGCATTTGTGAGGTCTCTGATCAGGGAGAGGGCTTGACCCCAACCTGAGGTTTCCCCCAGACTCCAGGCCACTCTCCTTGTTGGCCAGTGTGACTGGCCTGGGGCCTCTCTGCTCCACAGGCCCGTCCATGCTCCCCTCTGGCTCCCTGACATGCTCACAGGCTTCTCCCGGCTCAGGTCCCTGGAGAACACTCCCCCTGAGTCGGTCCAGTTCTTCCCCATAGAGCATCTCGCCTGAAGTCAACTCCTGATTCTCAGTCCTGGTCCCATGAGCTGAAACAACAAATGGAACACCTCAGGGTCACCTGTTCTGACTCTGGAAGGAAGGTATAAAGATGCTGCTGACCACCTGTGAAGTACCATCTCGATCATCTCCAAAGTCACAAAAACACCATCTCCAAAGTCTTGCAGACATGAAAGCCTGGAGCCCAGAGGCTTAAAAGCCTTGCCCAGGGCTGCAATCTCGCGGCAGCACAAGCATCCGCCCAACTCTTAACACCCACACCATTCCTGCCTGCCTTCTGCCCACAGAGCATGCTTGGTTGGGACTGCAGGATACCTGTCCTCATCTCACAAAAGGACAGAAGATGGAAGCTTCATAGCATCATGGAAACCAGAGCAAGGAGGGGTCCCAAAACTCATGAAGGATATCTGACAAAGAAATTAAAGCTGAGCGAGTGTAAGGCTGCCTAACAATAGCTAATCCACCCCAAAATCCATGGTGGGAAAACCAGCTGCCTCCCCAGAAGGGCAGAGAGCAGAGCTCATGCCAACTGAAGAAGAGAGGGTAGAGCACACAGAGGCTGGGTCCCTCAGCCCTCCCTAGCAGGCCACGCCCATCCCCAGGGCTCTTCCCAGGGGCCTCAGAGGCCGGGAGCCACCAGCACCTTAAACTCAAGATGCAACACGGGATGCCCTCAAGTCTGAGGCCCATGTCTCCACCCTTTCTTCCCTGACGAGGCACACAGTGACTCCACTTGCAGGAATACACTCACCAGAAATGCATTCTCTGTGAGCCAAGACACGCACACACACACAGCCCCAAAATGGGGACAACCAAATGCCCTGCAGAAGTACAATGGAAAATACTTGTGGTATGTTCACGACAGAACAGCGAACAGACTGAACAAACTCCATACAACATGGCAGGCTCACCACATGCAGGTGCCCCATAGAAGTCAGACAGAAGGGCCGGTGGGGAGCAGTGAGAAATGACGGAGGAGGCCCTGTGGGCTCCCAGGGAACTAGATATGTTCTCTATTTTGATCTGGATGATGGATTTTCGTAAAAATTGACTGAGCTGTAAATAGGGTCTGTCCCATTTCTGTAAGTATTTATATTTGAATAAATAAATTTACAAACGCGAAATTCAAGTTCTTTGAGCCAATAGTTCCTTCCTAGGACATCAGCAAGACACCTGCAAAAAGTCACTTACCAGCGTTCTCTGTGGCAATGAACCCAGAGGACACCATGCCCCACAGCACACCATTCCCCACAGCACTTCCACTGAGAGCAGTGACCGCAGCTCATGTGCACAGAAATAGAAATGCATTCAGTGAAAAATCCAGCGACCCTTCAATGCACACAGATCACTGCATTCCTGTTAGGAAGCGATGTCTGTGTGCAAGTACAGACCAGACTTCACTGGAAAATGGACAGCACGTACACACCGGAACACATTTGTATTTGGGTGCTGAAATCTGGGGTGATGTGTACTCCCTCCCTTTCCTATAATGGCCTGCAATCATCTAGTAGGTTAATTTAGAAGAGGGCAAACGAAGCGATGTTCTCCATCGCTATGGCCCCGCCTGACGGTCTGACGCCCCTCGGAGGGCATGAGCCCTGGACAGCAGGGCTCCGTGGAGTCCTGGGGGCCTGGCCTTCCTTCACAGCACACCCGAGTGCCTTCCCCTCTTCTCCTCCACCAACACTGCCCCCTCTTACCCTCCTAGAAGATTCAGCTCAAGAATCACCCTATAAATAAGCAAAAAGGATATACTGTGCTGCACAGGGAAACATAGCCATTACCTTGTAGCAACTTTAAATGAAGTATAATCTGTAAAAATACTGAATCGCTACACTGGACACCTGAAACTAATAGAATATTGTAAATCAACTATACTTCAACTAAAAGAAAGAAAAAGTCACCCCACTGTGGCACCCAGGCTGGCAACGGTGACCCGGGTTTCAGCAGAGGCCACTCCCAGGGCTACTGCACTGGCCATAATGCATCCTCCTCCAAATTCATGAGTTGGCTGACACTACATATCGTGGACCCCCACACATGCTTGTTCAGCAAGTGAGTCAGGGAGTCAGCCCCCCTACGCACCTGAGCCATCGATGGTCAGTCGCTCTCTCCCCTGCACGTCCGGGACCCATGGCTCATCCCCTCGCTCCAACTGTGTAATCACCTCTGGCTTGGGGCCTGCAGGTCCACCTCCTGGGAAGGAGACGGGGCCTGGGATTGATGCCAAGGACACAGTGTGGGCTCAACCTGGGACTGGCGGGGGAGAGGACACACAGGTACAGGGGGTGATGGGAAGTCTGGAAACTCCCTGGAGAGGTGGACGTGGTCATGAAGATGAAGATCTGAGCACAGGGGACTCTCTCCACCAGGAGGTGCACCTACATTGGGCCTGGGGCAGGGAGGCAGTCTTATCCGGTGCTGGCGAACCCAGCCCCACCCAGGGCCCTCCTCTGTGCAGACCAGGCCTGCCTGGGACGAGGGTCAGTGACACCCATCTCTGGGCCCAGGGGATGAGGCCCCCAGCCCAGCCCCTGCTGAGCCCTGAGCCCCCAGGACTATTCCCTGAGTTGCATCCCAGGAAGGGGCCTCACCCAGCGAGACCAGGTTCCTGTAGGTTTCCAGCATCACATCCCTGTAGAGGCCCTTCTGAACAGGGCCCAAACGGCCCCACTCCTCCCTGGAGAGGAGCACGGCCACGTCCTCGAAGGTCACTTCAGCCTGGAACAACAAGAGCTGCTGCAGGCCCAAGCGTGGCTCAGGCTGGGCCCGGGCTAGAGAAGCAGCACAGGGGTGATCACAGGCCTGATCCCTCAGCGTGGCCCTAGGGGGTGACCTGACCCCTTGGCTGCTGAGCCAGCTCACTCAGGGAGGTTGGGGGATTCCCAGGGTCACCCTTCCTCTTCTCAGCGCCCCACAGCAGAGACGCCTGACAGTGTTTGTTGAGGCCAAGCAGACAGGGAAGCCCTGGGAGAAGACCTCATGCCTTCTGGGGAAAACAGATGCTCACCTGGGGCAGGGCAGACAGATGCAAAGCTGCCATCGCCTAGTACCCTGGGCTTCCCGGGGATTGAGGCAGGAGCCAGTCACTCAGGTGCTGAGGGAAGAGAGAGGAACATGTGGAGGTCCAGCCTGGCCCCTCCTGCAGCCGCAGCCTCAGGGCTCGGCCTTCCGGGCAGACTCTGCTCCCTGCAGACACGTACAACATTTCAGGTCATCTGCCCCCACCTCTCCCGGGCACCAAGTAGTCTCATTCAGGAGGAGGATGGAGACAGTCATTCACTTTATATGAAAGAATAAAGATAACACATTAAGGGCTGAGGAAAAAAAAGGAGTGAAAAGAAAAAAAAATCAATAGAAAGCATAAAGCAAAGTCAAAGATGAGGCAAAAAATACAAAACTAGTAGAAACAAGACCAATGGATGTGTAACAGTTAGAAGTAAAAGGATTAAGCTCACCTACTGGAAGCACAAGACTCTCCAATTAGATACACAAAACGCACGTATATAACCTAAAATAACACAGAAAGGCTAAATATAAGACAGACGAAAGAAACACTAATTAAAATAAAGCTATAATAGCTATATTTACCTTTTCTGTATCTTTAAAGCTCTTTATTGGAGTATGACGTTTATACAGCAGAGTTGACAACCCGAACACACAGCTCGAGGGGCCCGGCCCACAGAACCAGGCCCTGGCAGCCCTGCCGCCGCTGCAGGCTCTGCCTCCTTGCCGGCCTCCCAGGAGAGCCTCTGCCAGGCTCCTGGCAGCACAGATCAGCACCCTGCGGACTCTGTCAGAGGGGCTATGCCTTCTGCACTCCGTGCTGCCTTCTTCCCCTTAGCACGGTGTTTGCGAGCTGAACATGCTTTGCTGCATGTGCCTTTGCGATGTTTATACCAATCAAAACAAGACTGAAAGCAAAAATCATTATTAGGAACAAAAGCAGACACCAGGTATTAATAAAACGAAAAATCCACCAAAAGCTGTAATTACAAACATGTGTATTTACAAACAAATCCTTGAAGCGTAGAAAGCCAAAGCTAAGTGCAGTGCCAAAGAGAAACGTGCAAACCCTCCCCTGGAATGAGAGCTTTTAACACACTTCCCTCAGAAATGAGTGGACCAAATAGAAGATACTTAAAGCACAGAGAATACACTTTTTCAAAATGTACACTGAAATTGTAAGAAACAACACATACCACGCAAAAAAGAAAGTTTCAAAATATTCCAGGGACTTCCCTGGTGGTCCAGTGGTAAAGAATCTGCCTTCCAATGCAGGGGATGTGGGTTTGATCACTGCTCGGAGAACTAAGATCCCACATGCCACGGGGCAATTAAGCCCACGTGCCGCAACTTCTGAGTCCACACGCCCTGGAGCCTGCGCGTCACAACTAGAAGACAAAACCCACACACCACAACTAGAGAGAAGCCCACACGCCGCAACAAAGAGCCCGCACACCGCAACAAAAGATCCCGCGTGCCACAACTAAGACCAAACGCACCCAAAAATAAATAAAATAAAATAAATAAATAATAAAAAATATGGGCTTCCCTGGTGGCGCAGTGGTTGAGAGTCCGCCTGCTGATGCAGGGGACACGGGTTCGTGCCCCGGTCTGGGAAGATCCCACATGCCGCGGAGGGGCTGGGCCCGTGAGCCACAGCCGCTGAGCCTGCGCGTCCGGAGCCTGTGCTCCACAACGGGGGAGGCTGCGGCAGTGAGAAGCCCGCATACCGCAAAAAAATAATAATAATAATAATTAACAAATCTTAAAAAATGTGTGTGTGTGTATATATACATACATATATATGTGTGTGTGTATATATATATATAAAACACAAAAAGTTCCAAAGGCTGATATCATTTGGCAAACTTTCATATTGTTGTTCCACTAGAAATACCTGACTTAAAAAAGGACACCCCCCCTTCAAGAAAAACATAGAAATGGAAATTAAGGTGGAAATGGAAACAGAGACTACCTAAGGGAAACCTTAATGCACTTATTTTAACAAAGAGATTGAAATAATAATCTAAGCGTTCAACAAGAAACTAGGCACAGAATAAGAAAGCAATTCAAGGAAAGAAGATGAAAAAAAAATAAAGTTTAAAGAAACAGAAAATAATCTCAAACTTGGTTCTTTGAAAATACTCATAAAATACACAAATGTCTGGCAAGTCCAATGTGGGGAAGGGGAAAAGGTGGGAAAGGAAATACTATTAAGAACAAAAAAGGGAACACAGTTCTACATACCACACATTAAGAGTGGTGGTTCTCAGAGTGCAGGCCAAGACCCTGGCACTCCTAGCACTCAAGTCTGTTTCATAACAACGCTAAGGGAACACAACAGAAGCATTAGCATTAGTCAGCGACAAGAGGCAGATGCTTGCTCCCTCACCCAGCTGCTATGTAACAGTGTACCAAAGACCCTAGCCAATGCATTAAGTCACAGAAAAAGAAATAGAAGCTACAGTTCCGTGGTTAGGACTCTGTGCTTCCACTGCAAGGGACACGGGTTTGATCCCAGGTTGGGGAACTAAGATTCCACATGCCACCACGCAACCAAAACAAAAAAGAAGAAAAAAGACAATCTACATAGAAAATCCGAGAGTATCAACCTAGTGTTGGGATGATAAAAGTTCAACAGGATTGCCATATACAAGGTCAATAGACTAATTGATATCACTCCCATATACTAACAATCAGCAACCAAAAAAAACAGCATTCCTAACAGCTACAAAAACTATACAGCACCTACGAAATCTAACAAAACAAATGTAACTTTATGGACAAGATGATAAAACTTCATTGAAGGACACACACATAAAAAAACAAAACCTATGGAGAAACAGACAACGTTCATAAACAGGAGGGCTCAATATCACAAAAATGTCAGTTCTCCCCAAATGAATCTATTAATTCTGTACAAACAAAACTGCAACGGGACATATCATATCTGACCAAAATGACTCTAAATATCACAAGAGTAATGATCTAAGATTAACCAAGGCAATGCCAAAGAAGAACTAAGGCAGAGCCATGCCCTACCAGATATCAAGTCTTATTATAAGGCTGTGGTAATAAAAGTGAGATACAGCTGTCCCTAGGTGTCCATGCAGAATTGATTCCAGGACCCCAATAGGATACCAAAATCTAAAAATACTCAACTCCCTTATATAAAATGGCATAGTATTTGCATATAACCCACACACATACACATCCCCCGTATACTTTAAATCATCTCTAGATTACTTACAATACTTAACACAATGTCCTGTATACTTTAAATCATCTCTAGATTACTTACAATACTTAACACAATGTAGATGCTATGTAAATAGTTGTAGATACAATAGAAATACTATGTAAAGACTTGCCAGGTGGGTCTTCCCTGGTGGCGCAGTGGTTAGGAATCCACCCGCTGATGTAGGGGACACAGATTCGAGCCCTGGTCAGGGAAGATCCCACACGCCACGGAGCAACTAAGCCTATGTGCCACAACTACCGAGCCTGCGCTCTAGAGCCCGCGTGCCACAACCACTGAGGCTCGCGTGCCTAGAGCCTGTGCTCCGCAACAGAGAAGCCACCGCAACGAGAAGCCTGCGCACCACAATGAAGAGTAGCTCCCACTCACCGCAACTAGAGAAGGCCCGTGCACAACAACGAAGACCCAACGCAGCCATAAATAAATAAATAAATAAATAAATAAATAAAATGTATACAAAGTTGCTAGGTGTAGCAAATTCAAGTTTTACTTTTTGGAACTTTCTGCAATTTTTTTTCCTCCAACACTTTCAATCCTCAGTTGGTTGAATCCACAGATGCAGAAGCCACAGATACAGAGGGCTGATTGTAAGAGCACAGGAAAGAGGATAATGGAACAGATCCACGCATATATTAATGACACACTTGCAATGTTAAGAGCAATGCACCGTTCAATAAATGAAGCTGGCACAACTGAATTTCCACAGGGAAGTAAAATTAGATCCTGCCTTCCATGGCACACAAAAATATATTTCAGACAGGCTGAAGGCCTAAATGTTTCTTTAAAGTGTTTACAGCTATTATAAGGAAATAATACAGAAAACACACCATCCATAAAGGAAAAGTTGCTTAATTTTACTCCATCAAAAAAACCTTCTGTACAAGACACCACAAAATTAGAAGCAAACTGGGACTTCCCTGGTGGTCCAGTGGCTGAGACTCCGCGCTCCCAATGCAGGGGGTCTGGGTTCAATCCCTGGTCAGGGAACTAGATCCCACATGCCACAACTAACAGTTCGAATGCCGCAACTAAAGATCCCGCAGGTGACAACGAAGATCCCGAGTGCCACAACTAAGAGTAGCCCCCACTGTCAGCAACTAGAGAAAATCCATGTGCAAGCGAAGACCCAATGCAGCCAAAAATTAAATAAATGAATAAATTAATTAATTTTTTAAAAACCCACAAGGAGGGGCTTCCCTGGTGGCGCAGTGGTTAAGAATCCGCCTGCCAAAGCAGGAGACACAGGTTCGAGCCCTGGTCCGGAAAGATCCCACATGCCATGGAGCAACTAAGCCCGTGTGCCACAACTACTGAGCCTGTGCTCTAGAGCCCGCAAGCCACAACTACTGAGCCTGTGTGCCACAACTACTGAAGCCCACGTGCCTAGAGCCTGTGCTCTGCATGCAACAAGAGAGAAGCCCACTGCAATGAGAAGCCCGCACACCACAACGAAGACCCAATGCAGCCAAAAATAAATAAAATTAATTAAAAAAAAAAAAAACACAAGGAGATACCACTTCACACTTGTTAGAATGGCTACTCTCAAAAAGCAAAAGAGGAACTTTCCTGGTGGCACAGTGGTTAAGAATCCACCTGCCAATGCAAGGGACATGGGTTCGATCCCTGGTCTGAGAAGATCCCACATGCCACAGAGGAACTAAGCCCATGCGCCACAACTACTGAGTCCGTGAGCCACAACTACTGAGCCCGAGTGCCACACTACTGAAGCCCGCGCGCCTATAGAGCCCGTGTTCCACAACAAGAGAAGCCACCACTTGCCGCAACTAGAGAAAGCCCGTGTGCGGCAATGAAGACCCAATGCAGCCAAAAATAAATTAATTAATTTTTAAAAAAGAACATCCTTTACCTTTTAAAAGAAAAAAGCAAAAGATAAGCATTGGTGAGGATTTGGAGAAAAGGGAACCCTTACACACTGTTGGTGGAAATGTAAATTGGTGCATCAACTATGAAAAACAGTATGAAGGTTCCTCAAGAAATTGTAAGTATAACCACCATATGATCCAGCAATCCTACTTCTCAGTATATATCCAAAGGAAATGAAATCTGGAGCTCAAAGTGAGATCTGCACTCCCGTGTTCACTGCAGCATTATTCACAACAGCTAAGGCATGGAAACAACCTAAATGTCTGTCCATGGATGAAAGGATAAAGTAAATGTGGCAAAAAATAAATTTTAAAAAATGTGGCATATATATACAGTGGAATATTATTCAGTCATAAAAAAAAAAAAAAGGAATTCCTGCCATTGGCAACAACATGGATGAACCTGGAGAGCATTATACTAGGTGGAATAAGCCAGACACAGAAAGACAAACGCTGCGTGATCTCACTTATACGTGGTATCTAAAACAGTCCAAATCATAGACTCAAGGAGTAGAATGGTGGTCACCAGGGTTTGGGGATTAATGAAAATGGACATGTTGGTCAGAGTACAAACATTCAGTTATGCAAGATGAATAAGTTCTGGAGAGTTAATGAACAGCCAGGTAACTATAATCAACAATACTGTATTATATACTTTGAAATTTGCTAAGTAGATTTTTTTTTTTTTTTTTTTAATTTAGACTGCTACGGGTCTTAGTTGCGGCATGCGAACTCTTAGTTGCGGCATGCGGGATCTGGTTCCCTGACCAGGGGTCAAACCCAGGCCCCCTGCATTGGAAGCGCGGAGTCTTAGCCACTGGACCGCCAGGGTTTTTAACAGTTTTCTTAAATTACAAAAAAAAGGGCGGGGGAGTGGGTGGGTTTGAAAAAACTAGCAAAAAGAGAACTGGCAATCCCAGTCCCTGACGTTTGCTAATCCATTCTCTGTACTTAAGTTTTAACGAAAAGGATTTTTTAATGCTACATTTTAAAAGCACAAAACAATGGGGCAAATAAAAAGGTTTCAGACCTTGAATAAAAGCCTCTAGAAAGAGAAACAAAAATTTGGCTACTGGGAGAAAGGCTTCCGTGGGCCAGAAGCAGAAGGGTGGGAAGAAAGGGAGATACGTCCGGTGGGGCGGGGTGCGGGACCCGCAGGGCCGCGGGGGAAATGCGGAGGCGGGCTGACGCTGGAGGTGACGGGAGTGTGCACGGGCATGAACCGCCCCCGAGCTGGAGACCCGCGAGGAGGGTACCGGGGGCGGAACGAGTTGGGGGCGGAGGGGAAGAGGGGAGCACAACAGTGCGAGGCCGGCGCGCGCGGCGCCTGGTTACCGGCGGCATCTCGCGCCGCGGAAGCAGCCCCTTGGGGCGGCCCGGGAGGGGAGTCCGGTGGAGAGACCCCAGGGCGGGCTTGGGACCGGTGACGGAGACTCCGCGGCGGGAGAGGGGCCTGGCGAGGAACGACCCCGACCGGGGGAGAACAGTAGGGTTCGGGGCCTTGCAGTGGGACCCGGGGCGGGAGCTCAAGGTGTCGAGGAGAGGGTCCGCGCTCCGCGCCCGGGAGGCCCAGCCGCCGCCGCCCCCGCCCCCACCGACCCACACTCACCTCAGCGCCGCCCAACGGCAGCCTGCACGACCAGGCCCCGCCTGCTGCTCCGACCGCCCAGCCGACCGAAACCCGACCGGAAGTGACGTGGCCCTCCTCTCGGATCCCGGCGGAAGACGCCTTAGGGTCGCTCTGGGAAACGGACGCCGCGTCTCGGTGGTCGGCCGCCTCGAGGAAAGTAGAAGCTGCATCGTAGATCGGGAACGCTGCCACCAGGTGGCAGTCTGGAACCACGACCCCCAGGCTTCGCAGCGAAGGCAAGGCGGAGGCTTT
This sequence comes from Neophocaena asiaeorientalis asiaeorientalis, assembly GCF_003031525.2. NCBI lineage: Eukaryota > Metazoa > Chordata > Mammalia > Artiodactyla > Phocoenidae > Neophocaena > Neophocaena asiaeorientalis. The sequence continues at coordinate 23,492,614 of NW_020172779.1, read as the reverse complement.
GGTGACCAGCAGATTTCCAGTAATTCTCCTTTTCAGTGAAACTCAAGGCACTGCAACCAACAAAAGTTCGGGCAGGCCCTTTCCTTTGCAGCTAAAGGCAGAAAGCCACGCCCTTTCTCAGGGCCATGTGAAGAGGATACTTACTGGTCAAAGCAGCCCGTTTTAGTTTAACCCACTGCCCCCAGCCCCAACTCCTGAACCCCGCATGCCTAGAGCCCGTGCTCTAGGGTATAAATGGGGCCCAGTGTCCACTCAGGGTCTGAGCGGCCAAATGCTCCTGGAGCAAACTCTCCCTGTTGGCCAGTCCCCTGGACAAAGCCCCAGGCCACTTTACCCAGAAGGGAGCAATACTGCAAGCAGGTTATGGTTCAGGCGAACATGTCCAGTGCCCTTTCCTTCAGAAGGAACCATTGCCCTCCTCTCATGACCGAGGTCCTAGCCCTACTGGGTCACTGTCTAGGCGTGGGTGGCATAGGACACGTGGGGCCCCAGGAAGGCAAGACTAGAACTGAGGTTCACACTAGAGACAGGTATGAACCATGAAAACAAGTAGCCACCTGGCAACCAGTGAGGCCCTACCACCCAGGAGGAACCCTGCCAGTCTCCCGGAACAGCCAAGGGGACCAGTTCTCATGCGTGAGACTCAGGAAGGTGGCTGCCAGAGACTCCAGCCAGTGCCCTTGCACCCACTCTGTAAAGGTGCATCCCACCTCAGCCTGCCATCCACCCTTGCTGTCCCAATCGGCCTACCACTCACTCCAGTGGTCAGTTAGACACACTGGCTTGCAGCTCCTGCTTTCACATCAGCTCACAAGGGGTACCACTAGGGGCAGGGGGCTCTGGCTGGCCTCTGGGAAGCAAGTGTCCTGGTCCTGAGGCACTGATGGGCCTCCACTCCCATTCTGGTGCCCAGTCTGCCCTGGCTCTATCAGCTTTGACCAGTCCATCATTTAGTCTGGGACATGGTGCTAGTGGTGGGCTATTGCCAAAAAGGAAGCCCATCTGTTGAGAAACTAGTCTGGTCCTTCCATTCCAAGGCAGCACCCCTGCTCTCCAGCCTGTGGCTCCAGGGACACCACTCTCTCACCCAACAGCACCCAAACCCTCATCCGGATTCTCCAAGTGCTCAAGACAAGTTAGTGAACGGAGGTCTGGGGGCTACACTCCTTGTGAGTGGGCTTCTCTGCTCCATGTGCAGGTGGTGGGGGATTCCAGGTGTCAAGATGTGAAGCAACCCAGCAGCCCCACCTTCTCTGTCCAAAGCTTCCACTGTTCACTAGTGCAACTACGTCATCTTCCTCCTTCCTCCCTATGTGGAACACCGGGGCACTCCTCCCAGCAGGGACCCTTCCCTCTGAAACCAAGGAAAAGCGCAGCTCAGCTGTGAAAAAGACAAACTTTATTGAGTCCCCAGCCCTAATTCTCTTTCTCCTGCACAGTCTTGGTTCCCCGGAGACGCCCAGTCCGGCGGGCAGCAATGAGACCCACTTTCCGGCCAGCAGGGGCATCTCTGCGGATCGTAGAGGGTTTGCCGATGTGCTGGTGGTTGCCACCTCCGAAGGGATGCTCCACAGGCTGCGGGAAGAGGGAAGTGGTGTTGGGGGTGGCCCCGACCTGCCTCACGAGGGCTTGGGGAAGGGTATAATCAACCAGCCTGTGCTTACAAACCATCACCCAGAGCCTCACAGTACAGATCCCCCACCACAGAGAAGAGGGAACACTACAGGTAGGAGCCTGTCCACCCCATCTCACAGCCCCAGTACACCGAATACCCCCACCACTGTCCATTTCTGGGCCACTTACATTCATGGCCACACCCCGCACGCGTGGCCAACAGTTCCTCTTTGCCTTATACTTGTGGTAGGCACGGCCGGCCTTCAGAATGGGCTTGTCAATGCGGCCACCTCCAGCCACCACACCTGTTGGAGACCAGGGACCTCAGGGAGATGTATCACACCCTGCCCAGCACTGGGGGACCCCCATCAGGCAGAGCATCCCCTGCTCGGTCCGTGCCAGTGTCCCACCCCCGTGTGTCATACAGCAGCACATGTTCCCAGGAACCTCAGAAATGCCTCGAAACCATCACCAAGCACCAAGTCCCCTTGCAGCCTATCAGCTGACAAGTTTCTTCAGGCGCTGCAGGGTCGTTAAGCCAGGGCTTTATTCACATCGTCTGGAATGCCTGCCTTGATCCACGGTTCTCCAGGAAGTCGTCCCCTTTGCAGGGTCTGACACTGCACTCCTGCAAGCACCTCCCCACCCCAAACAGGACAGCTGACCCAGCCTGCCACTTCTCTGCCATTGTTTTATCCTGTGAGCACATCCTCAAGAGCCTCCCCCATGCAAGACTGGCTTTGCCACATGGATTCAAAGATGTTGACAAAAACCAAAGTAAACAAACTTGGGTTCATGTGCTTTTTTCCTGGGTGCCTTTAAGGAAATCACACATATCTTGGTAGGATGTTAACGGGCAGAGATCACTTAAGTCCAGGTTATCCCCAAGCGCCGACAAGTCTGCCTTAAGAGTCTCAGCAGGTTCGGTCTCATTCAATACCCAACCAGCAGTTAAGTAGGAACTGCTATGCCCGCTTTAGAGCTGTGCTCAAGCTTACACAGCCCACTTCAGTGAAGCAGGCAGCTGGGTTCCAGGTCCCTATCTAGCTGCTGGCTGTCCACAGGAGACCCACAGCATTCAACTGCCACCTTCCACTCACCGACCACAGCCCTGTTGGCGGAAGAGATGACCTTCTTAGAGCCCGAGGGCAGCTTCACTCTGGTCTTCTTTGTCTCAGGGTTGTGGGAGATGACAGTCGCATAGTTCCCAGAGGCCCTGGCCAGCTTGCCCCGGTCACCAGGTTTCTCCTCCAGACAACACACGATGGTGCCCTCGGGCATGGTGCCCACCGGGAGCACATTGCCGATGTTGAGCTGGGCTGCGAGGGGAAGCAGCAGCAGCCGTCAGTCAACAGCGTAAGGTGGCGTCCTAACTATTGCTTGCCAAAAACAAAGCCAGCGCAGCACTCCACAGCCAGCCTCCTCCTACAGCTCTCCGGGCACCCACCGAGTATGCATGGCCAAGCAGGTCTGCTGCCTCAGTGTTCCTCCCCCGACCCAAGGCGTAAACTTCAAGGAACCGCAGGTCCCTACCCACCGCATCTTCCATCTAGGCGCGACACTCACCCTTCTTGCCGCAGTACACGAACTGGCCAGTGTGGATGCCCTCGGCGGCGATGAACAACTCCGTCCGCTTCTTAAAACGGTACGGATCCCGGAAGACCACCTTGGCAAGGGGCGCGCCGCGGCCCGGGTCGTGGATGATGTCCTGCGGGCCGAGGCGGCTTGAGTGGCGTGGGTCCCGCCGGGCGCCCCACGCCCCCACCCGCCCCAGCCCGCGCCCCGAACCTTCACGATGCCCTTGATGTAGCCGTGTCGCTCGGCGAAGTCCACGGCGCGCAGACGGGCGGCGCCCTTTCGGTGCTTCACATGCGCGCGGAACACGGACCCGGCGCCCTTCCTCTGCCCACGGATCACGCGGCCCATCGCGGCGGTCTGGGGGCGGCTCATGGTCAGCGGCCGGGCGGCCCAGGCACCCCCACCACCCCGGCTTCAGGGCTCCCGCTCCCCCGGCTCCTCCCTCCAGGTCTCGGCACCCTCCGCGCCCCCCTCCCCGGCCGTGCGACCTGGCGCCTTCTGCAGAGACGGCTGGGGTCCCTCACGGGCCCTAGGGCGCCGCATGGCGCCTAGATGGCACCGGATGGCACCAGGCGACACCAACACGTCCTACCTGCTGCCGGGCACTGCCGAAAGAGGAGACGCGGCCCTTGAGAGCCGCCTTATCTTCCGGGGCGGGGCCGAGAGCCCTTAACCTTCCGGCCAGGAGCGGCGGCCGCCACCGCAAGACACGCCGGGACTTGTAGTCCTCTCGCGGGCGCCAGTGGCCCCTCCCTCGCGCCGGGGCCTCAGCGCAGGCGAACTGAGGTGGTTGGTCCCGCAGTGCGCAGAGGCTCCGGTGGTCTGGCGGGGATGCTGCTCTCCCGCCGCGGGACCGTCGAGTGGGCGGGCAAGCCTACCAGAAAGGGAGCCTCCAGTAGGGCACATCTTTCGGGCAGGGGGCTTCTGGAGAAGTGGGAGGGGTCCTTCCAGAGAGGATCCCTGGAATTAGCAGAAGAGGCGGTGGATCCCCTGAGTGAGACCTGTCAGTAGGCGCGGACAGGGAGAGCTTAGTGACCAGGGCAGTGGGTGTGCAGGTGACGCCTGAGGAGGGAGAGCCAGCGAGGTAGGGAGAGAGTGAGGGCAGGGGTCTCAGGGAGCAGAGGGGCTTGCACTCAGGGCTCTGGGGTGGTGTGTTTGGACCAGTGCGGGCAGGTGGGTTTTGCAGGGGTGGAGGCCAGAGAGACATCAGGAGAAGGTGACAGGAGAGGGAAGGAAGGGTCCATGTGGCCACATGCTGAAGCCACAGGGGAGCACGAGGCGCCCGGAGAGACAGCCGACTCTTGGCAGAGATAGCTCATCCGGAGGCAGCACAGCCTACAGCAGGGCCAGGAGCTGATGGGCACCGGCGCCGCCCTGGGGCAGGGTGACGGGCTCTGGGGTCAGCTCGGGATAGGCCTGGAAGACCAGAAGGGCAGAGGAAGAGTGGGATGGAGGTGGGGACAGTGCTTGGACTTGTGGGCTGTGGGGTCCCTAGGATGGAGTATGGGGGGGCGGCCCTGAGAGAGGCAAGATGGAAACACCACAGACCCTGCCTTCAAGGGACTCCGGTCCAAGTGGGAAAAAAGTTGAGTACAGGGCAGGAGTCAGACGGGAGCAGGTGTGCCAAGGCCTCTCTGTGCTGGGCACAGGCCTGTCACCCGCAGCCCCTGCTGCCCACCTCCTCAGGCCCCCTGTGGCACCTCGTTCATTTTGCTCTCAGGACCCCAAGCCCCTGACCTCCTCAGGTAACATTTCCCTGGGGGCCTCAGGGAACTTATGCTTCTGTTCAGGGCTTGGGGTCTCCTGGTTCCTCCTGCCAGCTTTTGAGTCAAGCGAGGCTAAATCCAAAAGGTGATCCTGGAGGTAGCAAAGGAACCTTAGAGCAAGGCTTTGGTACAAACCAACCAATCCAGAGCCCACACTCCCAACTATCTCCTTTATGAGACTCACACCCCACACCAATGTTTCCCTGCCCTACATCACCCCAGCGCCAGTTATGGGACAACTAGAGACCAACCATAACTTGATAACTTGCAGCCTGCTGAAATTATTCAAACACATGATCCTCAGCTTACTCAGCGTGCCTGCTCTGCCTTGCCCATTCTTTCCTGCGGAAACCCCAGTGAAGGCTCTGGGCCACACCTTCCCTCCCCTCTTTTGCCTCCTCACCAACCTAGTGCTTCCCTGTGTGGCCCCGTGTGGTGTGCCCTGCCTCCCATTCCAGAGACCCGTAAGTATAAATGTCTTCCTTCACTTCCGAGTCTGCATGTCTTACCATCCCCGATTAAAAGAAACCCGAGGTACATTTTAGCACACCATGAGGTTCCTGAGTGCTCAGGGATGGTGATGGCCTTCAGGGGCTCTGTCTGTTCTGGTTCATTGAAAGTGTTATTGCTCTGGGCCATCTACTAGACTACAGAAAATCTAGTAGATGGCCCAGACTGGCCTTGGAAACACAGCTCTTTGAAAATAATTTTTCTTTTGGCCGCACAGCTTGCGGGATCGTAATTCCCTGACCAGGGATTGAGCCTGCACCCTTGGCCATGAAAACGTGGAATCCTAAGCACTGGACTGCCAGGGAATTCCCAAAAATAATTTTTAAACTGGGCTTTTCCCCTGGGAACACTTACAGCTTGGAATCCCAATTGCAGGCTGGAAATAGCTGGAAAGTAATCTGGGTTGGCCCAGAGAAAGGTCACTGTGACCATTTGGGGAACCATGCAGGCCCCTGACATTTTCAAAAAAATATTTATTATTTTTTAAATAATCTTTTAAAATTAATTTATTTATTGGCTGCATTGGGTCTTCGTTGCTGCGCACAGGCTTTCTCTAGTTGCGGCGAGTGGAGGCTACTCTTCGTTGCAGTGCGCGGGCTTCTCATTGCGGTGGCTTCTCTTGTTGCGGAGCACAGGCTTTAGACGTGCGGGCTTCAGCAGTGGTGGCACACCGGCTCAGTAGTTGTGGCTCGTGGGCTCTAGAGCGCAGGCTCAGCGGTTGTGGCACACGGGCTCAGTTGCTCCGCGGCATGTGGGATCTTCCCGGACCAGGGCTCGAACCCGTGTCCCCTGCATTGGCAGGTGGAGTTTTAACCACTGCACCACGAGGGAAGTCCCTAAATATTTATTATTTATTTATTTATTTAGGCTGCTCCGGGTCTTAGCTGCTCGTGAAATCTTTTTTTAGTTGCGGCATGCAGGATCTAGTTCCCTGACCAGGGATGGAACCCCGGCCCCCTGCATCGGGATCACGGAGTCTTAGCCACTGGACAACCAGGGAAGTTCCCCAGGCCCCTTACTGTTAATAGTCTGTTTGCTCAGGATGATGGGACTCAGCCACGGAGGCTCTGGAATGGCCTGCAGTGGGTAGAAGCAGTCTCCTTCACCCCACTCCCAGGCAGCACCCTCAGTGCGCTGGTACCTGCACCTCCCACACTGCCCAGATGTCTGTTGGGTGGACACTCTGGGCCAGGCTTTCGTGGTGGCTGAGATGGCTCTGTCCTCAGGGTCCACAGATCCAAGCATCAGCCCTGGCTCCCCCTCTTGCTCCCTGGGTCATCCTTACCTTGAGGGGGCCAGGCTAGGGCCCAGGTTTGCCAGCCCCTCCTAGCTCTAGATGGAGCAGTGTGAAGACCCTCCAGCAGGAAGTCTCCCAGTAAGTAGATCAGGACCACCAGTGAGCTCAGGGTACCTGAGCGCTTGGCTGGCGATTAAGGTTAGGAAGCAGGCATATTCCCAGCCCTTTCCCATTCTCCATTCCTTCCTTTATTCATACTTTGCACAGATGCTCTCTGAGAGTAAGCAGGGAGGATGTGGGGACGGGAGAGTTGAGTTCGAGCTGGGAGGTGTGGGGTGGGAGCGCTGGGACCATGCCGCACAGGGGCCCAGGGAGAGGAGCTAGTTCCTCCGAGCATACTTGCTTTTCCCTTCCACCTCCCCTAGGAGTCCGTCCGGGAGCTGATTCTGACCATTTCCTTACTTTGGTTTGCACCAATTTCACAGTGGCTTTGCCTGGGACCCCGGGATTTGGATCATCGACAAGTCGGGTGTCAGGGCCCTCCCCGCGAAAAGCTCTGCGCATCCTTCCCCCGCCCTTCCCTCTCCAGGGCTGTCCAGTGTGAAGAGCTCCAGGGACCGGGGCCGCACAAAGCTGAGGCCTCCGAAGACGCAGGCAGCGTCCTCCCCAGGGCTGCAGGGACCTGGGGAGGCTCCTGCTGAGTCCCAAAGAAGTTGGAGTGCCCGCCCCTACACACAGGACAGCGTGGATCTGGGAGAACACCCAGAACAGGTGGCCCCGGGGGCCACACGAAGTTGGGGATGGGTGGGGGCGCAGCGAGAAGCCTTGACTTGACCTCGGGGCGCGCCGCCCTTCGCCTGGGGTCCCACCCCATCCGGTCTCTCGGCAGGTCCTGGGCTGTCCTGCTGCCCCGAGCCCCGCGATGCACCCAGGGACCCCAGCCCGGAGTCCCGGGTGACGACCCTCCCCTGGGCCTCTCCTTCTCCTGGTGGACCTCACCCTTTCTGGGGCCCTCCCAGCCTCATCTCTGAGCTGTCGGTGCCCCGCCGCACTGCGGTGACCTCCGCCTGGACCATCTGCCCCACCAGGTGCAGAACACCTGCTCTTTGCACACGGCTCTTCTGCGCCCCCAGCAGGCCGTTCCCCCGCACCCCGTACCCCCTCCACCCCGGACACGGCCTGGGTGGGGGTGTCTCCGTAGTCCTGGGGCCTCGAACGTGCCCAGCGGGTGCGTTCTGCTATGGAAAAACCAGCACATAGAACCGGTGCGGGGACCAGCGCCCTCGGACCTCCGGTGACCGGAGGTGCGCGGGATCGTCCCGGGCGAACTTCAGGCTCTCCGCCTGCTTCGCCCGGGTCCGCTCCCCGCCCCCAGGCCAAGAGACACAGGGCCCAGACCCACGCCTTTCCTGGGCCCCGGCTCCGCCCTCCCCGTACTGTGACCCCGCCCTTTACCGGACTCCGCCCCGCCCTCTCCGGGCTCCATCCTTTCCCCAGCGATCTAGCCCTGCCCGTTCGCCGGCTCCGAGGCGGGGGCGGGGGCCGGCTGGGAACCACCGAGTTGGCCGAGCCTCCGAACCGCCCAGAACGGCCGGAAGGCTGCGGGGCAGAGCGGCCGCGGGCGGCCGAGGCCCATTTCCGGCGTCGTCCCGCGGGTGGGTCCTCGAGCGGCCCCGGGGAGGGTGAGTCGATGCCACCGGCGCGGATTAGTGTCGGGGCGCCGCACGTGCTCTTCGCCTTCGGGCGGAGGAGCCGCCTACCAGCCCCAGCGTCCTCACGCCTCCGACTCTGTAGGCCCCGCGCTCCCCGGCCTCTCCACGGGAAGCGCGGGTGGCGCGGGCGGCTCTCTAGAGCCCGTGGGCGCCTGGCGGGGCGGTGGTCGAGCCTCGGCCGTCTTGCCGGGCAGAGGTGGGAGGCGGGAGGGGGAGTCCCGCAGATTCGGCCTCGCGGCAGCCTCGTAACCTTCCCGCCAGTTCTAGGCCTGCTCCAGGGGCATCCTTGCTTATCCTGCCTGCATAATCATCTCTCTCTAGGGCCCTCTTTTTCCCTCCCTCACTGCCTGTCGAAGGCCTAGACTTAGTGAGGCTGGCAAAAAGGGCTGTACCTTGGGGGAGTAAGATATGTATTTTCTCTGAATTCTGGTTGCCGCTAAGGGCCTGCGATTCTCTACAGGGGACCCAGGATACAGCACTGGCCAGGCCCAGGTGGGGACCCACCTGACAGTGGTCACTGCTGCCTTAGCCTTGCTGCCCTCACGGCCTGGGGCTTCGGCCCTCAAGCCGAGTTGAGAGCCAAAAGCTCCCCTAGGAAGCCCGCTTCTCATTCTGACCTCCCAGAGAGATGCCTGGGGAGGGGCCAAGTTTATATACTGGGGTTGGGGTGGGGTCCTGTGCCCACTCCTCTTGTCCCTGCAGTCCGTCCTTCCGGTTCCTGTCTATTCGAGCCTCCAGTCGCATCATGCTTCCTCTTGCGGCCCCACAGGCTCATTCAGCCCCGGTTTTTCCTGCCTCATGCCTTTTGCACACGTTGTTCCTGCTGCCTGCAGTGCCCTCCCCACCTCCATTACCTTAGCCAAGTTAGCACCTAGGGGAGGTGACCCATCAGACTAAGTCAGAATTTCCTCGTTTAAGTGCTTTCAGAGTTTCTTGTGCTTCGGTGCTATTATCACAGCTGTAATTTTGCATTTGTTTTTGTGGTCACTTAACTCTCTTCTCCAGTAGACTGCTCCGTGAACGCAAAGTCTGTGTGTACTGTTCACTACTGTATCTCCATTGCTTGGTTGAGCACCTGGCACCCGTGGCAACCACCCATTACATGTTTGTGGAGTGATTCATACATACTACACACTCTGAAAGATGAATGGAGCTTCGGGGGGCGGGTACTCAGGTGCCATGGCGACTTTGGCCCCGCCCCAAGTCCCTGCCAGAGAACACCTGGGGTTGGAGGTAAAGGATGGGGGAACGTAGTACCACGCCCCTCGGTTAGCCTGGAAGTCAGGGGTTGGGGCCTCCAGGATACTGATCTCTGACCTTTTCGTAACTTCCAGCAGGTCTCTGGGCCGGGACACGCGGATCCCCACCCACGCAGACGCATGGTAGGAGTCTGACTCCCCCCGTTCCCTCCCTCGTCCTGGGAGGGTCCCTTCCTCCTCCTTTGGGCACCCTCCCTGCCCACTAGGCCTGGACCTAGACCCTCCCTTGGCTCCACACTGTGACCCTTGCCGGTGTCCGGCATGCCCATTGCCAAGGTAGTGAGCAAACACCTGCCCAGACCGGACCCTGCCTGAGGCTCTCAGGGGAAGGTTGTATATCACCATAGTCTGGGTCCCTCCCCCTTCTCCATACTGTCTCTCCCCTTGATTTTCTTTTCTTTTATTATTACTACTGTTTTGGCCACACTGCGTGGCTTGCAGGATCTCAGTTCCCTGACCAGGGATCTAACCTATGCCCCCCGCAGTGGAAGTGCGGAGTCCTAACCATAGGACCTCCAGGGAATTCCGTCCTCCCCTTGATTTTAGAGCCAAAGGGGCCTGGTGACTATCTCACCCAACCTTGTGGTCCATGTGCCTGAGACACCCAGGGGTCCCTGGGGGACTGGTGTGTGTCCTTTCAGGAGGCTGTGACGTTTGGTGATGTGGCCGTGCACTTCTCACGGGAGGAATGGCAGTGTCTGGACCCTGGCCAGAGGGCCCTCTACAAGGAGGTGATGCTCGAGAACCACAGCAGTGTGGCTGGACTAGGTGAGGCTTCATCTGGACACCCTTAGCCCCTGCGTCATCGGTCAGCACCCACCTAGCCAGGCCTCTGTTATATATATTTATTTATTTATTGTTTTATTTTATTTATTTTTGGTTGTATTCAGTCTTCGTTGCTGTGTGCGGGCTTCTCATTGTGGTGGCTTCTCTTGTTGCGGAGCATGGGCTCTAGGCGTGTGGGCTTCAGTAGTTGTGGCACGCGGGCTCAGTAGTTGTGGGTCACGGGCTCCAGAGCGCAAGCTCAGTAGCTGTGGCGCAGGGGCTTAGTTGCTCCACGGCATGTGGGATCTTCCCGGACCAGGGCTTGAACCCGTGTCCCCTGCACTGGCAGGTGGATTCTTAACCACTGCGCCACCAGGGAAGCCCCGAGAATCCTTTTTTATCTTTGTCCACACACTGAGCCGTTTCCCCAGCACTAAACAATCCATCCTTTCCAGTTGATTTGTAGAGCTGCCTTTTTCATATGTGTGATGGTGTGTTTCTGAGCTCTGGTCTGTTATGGGGCAGCTCTCTGCTTTTTGTTAGGTTGTTCTGTTATTAGTATTACTTTTTATTGCTTTGACTTGTGGCATGTTAATACCTGGTGGGGCAGCTCTCGCTCTTTATTCTTTTTAAAATTTCACTTACTTACTCACAGCTAACAGAGTAGTTCTTTCGTGTAAGTTTAGAATAAGTTTGAGTTCCTTGAAAATTGCACTGGAATTTTTATAAGGGAGTGGTTTGAATTTGTAGATCGTGTGAGGAGAACTGGCACCTTTCTGTTAACTGTTCCCACCCAAGACTGTGCATTGTGTCTCCATTTATCTACGTACCTCTGCAGACGTTATTAGAGTGTGGGCATTTCCTCCACAGTGGTCTGGTGTTTGATCTTCAGTTTAGGTTGTTTTGTGAATGTATCATTGTTATGTTATATTTCTAGCTGATTATTGCTGCTATAAATGCTCTTGATTTTGGAGGATAGACCTTGTATTTGGCCACTTCATTGGACTCCCTGCTAGTTCTGGTATCATGTTCTAAGGAGGGGCCTGCAAGTGAAAGCTTGGTGTTTTCCCTCCTGGCCCCCATGTGTCCTGATCTTTAGCAATGGCCAGAGCGCCCATGCTGTTAGGAGTGCTGTGGGCATGCTTGTTTTGTTCTGATTTTAAAGGGAATGCATGTAACTAAGGACAGAATTTGGCTGAAGAGTTTTGGTGTTTTGTTTTTTTGTTTTTTGTTTTTGGCTGCATTGCCGTGCGTGGGCTTTCTCTAGTTGCGGTGAGCGGGGGTACTCTTTGTTGCAGTGTGCGGGCTTCTCATTGTAGTGGCTTCTATTGTTGCGGAGCACAGGCTCTAGGCGCGCGGGCTTCGGTAGTTGTGGCTCACAGGCTCTAGAGTGCACACTCAGTAGTTGTGCACCGGCTTAGTTGCCCTGCGGCATGTAGGATCTTCCCGGAGCAGGGATAGAACCCGTGTTCACTGCATTGGCAGGTGGATATTTCAAATTCTTTTCCTACATTAATTGAGATGTCCATATGTTTTTTTTTTTCCTTAGCCTGTTAGTCTAATAAGTTACATTGGCATATTTCCTTATATTCCTGGAATAAAGTCTACTTAAGTCATGATATTTACATATGCATTCTGATAACCTTTTGGACTCAGGTAGTCAGTATTGTATTTTGGATTTTTGCATCCCTGTTCCTAAGCCAAATGGACTTGTATGGTTTTTTGTTTGTTTTTTCTTTTTTGGTGAATTGTCATTATATAGTTTGACATTTTTTGCATATAAGTTTCATAAAATGAGCTGGGAAGCTTTTGCTGTCTTTCTTAATTTCTGGAAGAATTTATATAGATGGAATTAATTGAACCTTCGAGTTTTTGGTTGAACTCACCTGTAAAACCACCTGGGCCTTGGGCCCTTGGGGAAGGAAGGTCTTTGACTAGAATTTACGTTTTATTAATGCCTCATGGTCTATCAAGCTTATGGATTTTCCCCTGTGCCAATTTTGTCATTTCTAGTTTTTGTACAGATAAATCTACTCATTCAGATTTTCAATTTTTTTAGCATGTATTTGTTGGTAATACTCTTTATTTTTAATCTCTATTATGTTTGTGTTTGTTTCCCTTGTTTGTTTTATTTTTTGGCAGCATCTTTTCACTGTGTTGACTGTTATTTTTTTTTTTAAATATTTATGTTGGCTGCACTGGGTCTTTGTTGCAGCACACAGGATCTTTTCGTTGTGGCATGTGGACTCTTAGTTGCAGCATGCGGACTTCGTAGGTGTGGCATGCATGTGGGATCTAGTTCCCCCACCAAGGATGGAACCCAAGCCCCCTGCATTGGGAGCGCAGAGTCTTACCCACTGGACCACCAGGGAAGTCCCTGTGATTGGTTTTGCCACAAGACTATGCTTTTTATCTTTTTGAAGAACCAGCTTTTGGGTTTTTTTGGGGGGAGGGGGTGCTCTTTTATTGAATCTTGCCCACTTTTGTTATTTTCTCCCTTTTCATTTATTTGTGTTTGCTGTGTTGTTTTGTTTACAACTCCTTGAATTTAATATTTACCTTTTCTGTGTTTATCATTCTTGTTTCTTTTTTTTTAAATAAATTTATTTTTTAATTTTAATTTTATTTCTGGCTGCATTGGGTCTTTGTTGCTGCGCGCAAGATTTCTCTGGCTGCGGTGAACGGGGCTACTCTTCGTTGCGGTGCATGGGCTTCTCACTGTGGTGGCTTCTCTTGTTACGGAGCACGGCTCTAAGCACAACTACTAGGCTTCAGTAGTTGTGGCACACGGGCTCAGTAGTTGTGGCTCTCAGGCTCTAGAGCGCAGGCTCAGTAGTTGTGGCGCACGGGCTTAGTTGCTCCACGGCATGTGGGATCTTCCCGGACCAGGGCTCGAACCCGTGTCCCCTGCACTGGCAGGTGGATTCTTAACCACTGCACCACCAGGGAAGCCCCCAATCATTCTTGTTTCTGGTCAACATATTTTAAAATGTGAAATTTTATCTGTAAGTACTGCTTCAGCTGCACCCTACAAATTTTGACTTATAGTAAATACAATTTACTTACAGTAAATACCACTTAGTAATTCATCATTTAGTTTTCAGGTAGCTAATAGTTTTGAGCTACTTGTTGTGGTGGCTGTCATGTCCAGTTGCATTTAGATCAGGCGCAGTCTGTGGTATTATTCTGTGGTCTGTGCCTGACCCCCTTCCTGGCTGGCCCAGGGATGTTTCTCTGTGAGCATTGCACATGTGCTTGGTAAGAACACCTGTTTCATGTTGACTGTGGGTCAACTCAGGGTCCTGCCATCACCTGAGACTTCGACCTAGGCTCTCTCTGCCTGCCCTTCTCCATGCACACGGCTGGAAATCTGAGGTGTGCTCCAGCCAGAGGGCTTGGCCAGCCCTTGGATGGGCTGAGAGCACATCATACGGCTGGCTCACAGCATGGGTGCTGGCGGCCCCAGAAGGCAGGTGCCAGGTGGGTGCCCACAGCTCTCCACCCCTCTGCCGAGGCCCCCCAGGGCTTTATGTGAGGACTCGAGGCTGGGGCTTCTGGGTGACCATTGGACTTCACACCTGATTTTTTTTTTAATTTATTTTATTTTATTTTTTGGCGGCACCATGCAACATGTGGGATCTTAGTTCCCAGACCAAGAAATCAAACCCGTGCCCCCTGCGTTGGAAGCACGGAGTCTTTTTTTTTTTTTTTTTTTTTTTTTGCAGTACGCAGGCCTGTCACTGTTGTGGCCTCTCCCGTTGCTGAGCACAGGCTCCGGACGCGCAGGCTCAGCGGCCATGGCTCACGGGCCCAGCCACTCCACAGCATGCGGGATCATCCGGGACCGGGGCATGAACCGGTGTCCCCTGCATCGGCAGGTGGACTCTCAACCACTGCGCCACCAGGGGAGCCCAGCACGGAGTCTTAACCACTGGACTGCCACGGAAGTCCTCACACCTTCTGATTTAAAATCTATTTTGTTGATTTGTCATTGTTTGTCTTGTTTTTTAACCACGTCAACCTCTTGGAGTGTCCTTGCTTTCGGAACTGAGGGACTGAGGGAAGTGCTGGCAGTGCCTGGCTTCTCTCCCCCTGGGCTAGAGCTGGCCTGTACTAGGCAGATTCGCGTGACATGGCTCCCTGGGGATCCTGGCCCTGTGTGGATGGAGACAGGGACGGGCTGGGAGTCCAGGAGTTCCTCTGTGTCCAGCCTCAGGAGGCGACAGACCTGGACAGAGAGGGCCCCTGTGCCCCAGTAGCCCCCAGCCCTTCACTCCTGGGAGCAAGGGAGGGCTGAGCTGCACTCCCAGCCACACCAATGCCATCTCCTCCTCTGCCGCCTCCACAGCAGGATTCCTGGTCTTCAAGCCTGAGCTGATCTCCCGGCTGGAACAGGGGCAGGAGCCATGGGTCCTCGACCTGCAAGGAGCGGAGGGGAGAGAGGCAGCCAGGACCTCCCAGGCAGGTGAGCCTTCCGGGCACAGGGTGAGAGGGCTGCAGGCGGGAGGCTGGAGGCAGACCCCAGGTGCCACCCACGTGGGCTTGCTGGGCTGCCTGGGAATGCCATGGGGTGGGTCCGGAAGTGTAGACCGGTGGTGGGGCAGCCTCAGGAAAGACTGAACTACAGAAAAGCAAGGGCACAAAACACCCATGCATTATGGCAAAAACGGTTTGTTTTTGAACCACTATTTGCTCAGTTTGTAATTTTTTGGGGGTGGGGGTGCTGCGTTGGGTCTTTGTTTCTGCGCACGGGCTTTCTCTAGTTGTGGTGAGCAGGGGCTACTCTTCATCGTGGTGCATGGGCTTCTCATTGCAGTGGCTTCTCTTGTTGCGGAGCACGGGCTCTAGGCACATGGGCTCAGTAGTTGTGGCACTTGGGCTCAATAGTTGTGGCTCACAGGCTCTAGAGCTCAGGCTCAGTAGTTGTGGAACACAGGCTTAGTCACTCCGTGGCATGTGGGATCTTCCCAGACCAGGGCTTGAACCCATGTCCCCTGCATTGGCAGAAGCACTGCACCACCGGGGAAGCCCCTGTAATTTTACTAATAGTCTTACTGAGCTCAGGTACACACATGTGGCTCTAAGGGGAGCACTAAGTGTGGCTCTGAGCAGCTCTCCCCTCCCTCCACCAGTGCTCCCTCTGGAACTTCTTGGGGCCCTGGGTGACCCCAACCTCTCAGATAAGGCTCTAGGGCTGTGTTAGTGTCCTGGGGTTGCTGTAACAAAGCACCATGAACTGGAGGCTTAAAACAGCAGAGATTTACTGTTTCTCAGTTCTGGAGGCCAGGTATCCAAAATCAAGGTATGGGCAGGGTCATGTCCTCTATGAAACCTGTAGGGGAGGATCCTTCCTGCCTAGTCTAGCTTCTGGGCCCCAGGTATTCCTTGGCTGGTGGCCACATTACTCCAAACCTCCATATGGAGGGCAGGCAGCATAGGTGGACCCTCCAGAAACCCATGGGAAGGAGGAGTCAGTATGGCCAGTGGGTGTGGCCACCTGGAAGCTGAGGGGCAGACTAGCAAGGGACGCGGCCAGGTGTGCGTCAGAGGGCGTGGCTTGGCGGCAGCTGGATGCCACAAGAGTTCAGGCCTGGGGTCCTTCGCAGAACCCACCCAGTGGACAGCTGGAGGCCCAGTTCTCTTGGGCTCACCACCTGTGTGCCCCTCAGCAGCTCTTGCACCTCATTTTTCTTGGTATCTAACATCCCCCTATTCACAATTTTCAGTCCCTCTTTCCTCCTCACTCTACGTCCTCTGCAACCAGGAGCCTCTGACCTCTCAGCTTAGCCCTGCCTCTCACTAAACCTCCCACCCTATCAAGCTCACTTTGCTTCTTTGTAGATTTTTCCTCATGCTAGTTCCACGTGGGAGGACCTTTCCCCCATGTAGGAGGGAAGCTCTTCGCACTCTGCCAAGTACACTGTAACTGAATGAGTGCATAAAATGAAGTATGAATGAAACTAGATTTTGAGAACTGTCAAAGGCATTGACTTCTTGTAGCGTCTTTCCATGTGCTCAACGCAGACTGTCTGGGAGGGGGCTTAGTCCCAGGGGTGATCTGCACCCCTGCCCCATCCTCCATTCTTTGTCCTTTCTCTGAGCACAGGGGATAAGCAGCAGTTTACTTCCTGTTCATTTCAGATTCTACAATCGGGACCGAGAGTGAGCAGGCCTGTGAAGACATTGACTGTCTAAAATCAGAATCCCATGTGGTCATGGTCAAAACCCTGTCCCAGGACTTTCCCCAGAGTCCTGGCTTTGGAGACACCTCTGATCCCGAGGTCTGTTCAGAGATTCAGCCAACCTCCCTCTTCCAGAAAAACTGCTTGAATATAGGGACTGTGGCTCCCAGGGAGACCTTCGCTGAGGACGAGGCCCAGGGGTGTGGCGAGCGGGGGAGCGGTGGCCGCCTGGGTTGTCGACGTGATCAAAGTCAGGGGTCCTTGCGAAGATGTGACATCTGTGGTAGGAGTTTCCGATCTACTTCAGATGTCTCTCTGCATCAGGCAATTAATACACAGAAGAGACCTAACAGCTGCCAGGAGTGCCAAAAAAAATTACCTGATTGCTTACAGGGGAGACATCTGAGTACCTTGCATGGCGAGAAGCCGTATGAGTGTGAGGAGTGTGGGAAGGTCTTCAGGTTGTGCTCACAGCTTACTCAGCATCAGAGGATCCATACTGGAGAGAAGCCGTTTAAATGCACCGAGTGTGGGAAGGCCTTTCGTCTGAGCTCGAAACTCATTCAGCATCAAAGGATTCACACTGGGGAGAAGCCCTACAGGTGTGAGGAATGTGGAAAAGCCTTTGGTCAGAGCTCTAGCCTCATCCACCATCAGAGGGTCCACACGGGAGAGAGGCCCTATGGCTGCCGGGAGTGCGGGAAGGCCTTCAGCCAGCAGTCTCAGCTGGCCAGGCACCAGAGGACCCACACGGGAGAGAGGCCCTACCCATGCCAGGAGTGTGGGAAGGCCTTCAGCCAGAGCTCAACCCTAGCTCAGCACCAGCGGATGCATGCTGGGGAGAAACTTCAGCTCCCAAGAGCCCCGGATAGCCCCAGCCTGGTTGTACATCAGAGGTTGCATGCTACCGAGAAACCGTTTAAGTGTGACGAGTGTGGGAAGGCTTTCCGGTGGGTCTCCCGCCTTAGTCAGCATCAGCTGACGCATACTGGAGAGAAACCTTATAAATGCAACAAGTGTTCAAAAGCCTTTGGTTGCAGCTCACGGCTTATTCGCCACCAGAGAACTCACACTGGAGAAAAACCATTTAAGTGTGATGAATGTGGGAAAGGCTTTGTCCAGGGCTCACACCTAATTCAGCATCAGAGAATTCACACTGGAGAGAAGCCCTATGAGTGCAGTGACTGTGGGAAGGCCTTCAGCCAGAGCTCAAGCCTCATTTACCATCAGAGGATCCATAAAGGGGAGAAGCCCTACGAGTGCCTCGAATGTGGAAAAGCCTTCAGTATGAGCACACAGCTCACAATACACCAGCGGGTGCACACGGGGGAGAGGCCCTATAAGTGCAGTGAATGTGGGAAAGCCTTCAGTCAGAACTCCACCCTTTTCCAGCACCAGATCATTCACGCTGGGGTGAAGCCCTATGGATGCAGCGAGTGTGGGAAAGCCTTCAGCCGGAGCTCATACCTCATCGAGCACCAGAGGATCCACACTCGAGCCCAGTGGTACCACGAGTATGGGAATACCCTGGAAGCTTCTACCCACGTGAGCCGCAAGAAAGTTAATACTGTAAAGAAACTTCATAAATGTAATGAATGTGAAAAAATATTCAGATGGCGCTCGCATCTAATTATACACCAGAGAATTCACACTGGAGAGAAACCTTATAAATGTAATGAATGTGGCAAAGCTTTTAATAGGAGCTCAAGGCTTACTCAGCATCAGAAAATTCACATGGGATAGACCACTCACCTTTACGAATGTGTATAAATGTGAATAAACCTACAGCCTTAACTTATTATGGGATCATTTATACTGACGATTTAGAATGTTGTGAAAGATTCAGAATTGCTCTCTTAGGAGAGAGAGCATCCACGTTCACACGAGGTGTATGTTTATTTGCTGGCACGTTTGACCTTCAGTAAAGCCCATGTCCCTCACATCAAGGTGCACATGTGTAGCATTTCAGTTCACAGAGGAAAGACCCCAGGTCCTGCGGACGAGGAAGAGGCATGAGAAAAGCCCCGTGAGCCCCGCCAGACGAGTGGGTTGAAAGAAGTTACCCAGGACGTCTTCCTTAAGCACCAGGTACTCAGACTGGCTTCAGCAGCAAGATATGCTCACTCGTGTCCGCGGGGCCCCAGGCAGCGTGGCTGGGTCCCCCTCACCTGACTCCCCCGGCAGGGCCTCTGGGGAGGAGCTGGCTCCAGCAGCAGTGCCCGGGCCCAGGGACACTGTCACTGGCCCACCCTACATCCAGAGCCCAGCTGCTTCGGTTACAAGGATCAGACGCGCAGCCCTCACTGGGATTCCCAGCCCGGACCTCAGCATTGCAGGAGCCTCACCTCAGTCCCGAGAACACCACCAGAGACTGGGATGTGTGTTGTTGGCTGCTGCTGGCCAGACGTCCTCAAAACTCCAGCCACGGGGACTGCCCAAACTGGGGGGTCTGCGAGCAGACACACGAGCCCGTGCCTTCTCACAGGCCTGAGGACGGTGGAGATGCCTGCTCACCAGGATCAGCGTGTTGGCGTGGTCTCGTGGGCCCCACAGGTCCCAGGGCAGAGGGCCCCACGGGTGTTGAGCAACAGGTGCGCGTGAGCGAGCCTGCTCCGCCCACATCACCTCCTCCCTGGGTTTTCTCTGCCAGCCCAGCCTGGAGAAACAGCCAGGGTAGGGTGGTCAGGGCCCTTGGTTTCTTGGCACGGGTGGAAAGAATGTGCAGGGGAGATCACCGCTCCGTCCACCCCTCTGGTGAAGCTGACTGACAGGCTGGGGCTGTGGAGTGGCTCACAGAGCATCTCATCAAGGCCTGTGAGCCACAGGATGAGGCTGACATGTAGCATTGAGTCCAGCCCTGCTTGGGGCCCTGGACTCGGCAGTGGTAACTCGGGACCAGGTGTGTCATTTGCACAGGCTGCCACCCAGGACCACCCCCTGAGACCTGCCAATCTTTGGTGCCATTGCCGATAATCACAGGCCAAGGGCAGCCTGTCACAGAAAAGCCACTTCTCCCATGTACGGACAGGTGAACCTGAGGGACATAGGTCACTTCAGGATTTATTGCAACACGACTTGGGTCACCATCACACTGGTTGGGTGAAGCCCAGATCGCCTTGTGCGACATGGCCCAGAATCAGCCCGTGGGTTTGTATCAAGGGAAACTGCTGCTCCGTGTGTACTGGAGGGCCTGGTGGGGCTGGGAACAGTGGAGTTCAGGGTGGCCGAGTTCACGTGAGTTTTCATTCTCAGCACGTGGACAGGGACTCAGCCCCACGGCAGCTCAGCCTGATCTGCCAGTTCGCCTGACAAAAGGTATGACATGTTCTCAGGTTGCAGTGTTGTCTCGGGATGAGGCTCATCCCCCAACCTGCACCTTCGGGGGTGTTCCCGCCCTGGGCGGAGGACACCATGCAGTCATTGTGCCCCTGCAGCAGCTGTAACCCCATCTCCCCGGCCCTCCCCTGCTCCACCCAGAGCTTGTGTCTGAAGGGTCAGTGCGAGAGCGCAGGGACTTTTACAGACTGTGCAGAGATCATGTCCCCGCCTCGGCTGGTGTGCTCAACCAGGTGGTCACCGCCATCAGAGCTGGACAGGGTGGGCACATGTGAGTGGGCTGCATCTTAGGCTTTGTGAGCCACCCAAGGATGGGACAAGAGTCAGGGTCCTGGTGCACGTGCCACACACGCCCTCCACTGGCGCCTGGTGCCATCATGTGCTGGAAGGGCCTCCCGAGGCCCCATGCTCTCGCCTTCTGGCTCTGTGAAGGCTGTTTGTCACTGGGTGTGCCGTCCCCACAAGGGATTTGTCTCCTGGCCACTTTCTGGTAATGATGGACAAAGGGGTGGAAGACCTCTGGACTCCAGGTTCTGCACTGGGTAGGATGCTTCTGTTTTCCCCTAACAGCACTTGCAGGCTGGCCAAAAAGGGCCAGAGGGACCAGCCTTAAATCTGTTTCAGCACCTGGACTCTTTCTGGATCAGCACGGTCCTAAGTCGGGCTGGCTGACTGTGTGGCCTGTGGGCCAAATGCGGACCTGTGCCCACATCTGTGAGGCCTGGTGATCAGCCTGAAGCCACTGGGACCTACACGGCCCCCAGAACCTGAGCCAGGGTCAGTCCTGTAAATGCACTCATGTCCGGGAACTCAATCGCAGACAGCCGAGGAGTAAGGCAGCTTGAGCTGTAGCCCATCTGACGCTCCGCCTTCTGGCTTCGCCTCCGAGGGCCCTGTGGGCTCCTGAGCGCTTCAGCTTTTGGTGCTGCTCCCGACCCATGGTTGCTCGGATCAGCGTCAGGGTTTTAATGTGCCTGCTTTTACCTTTTATCAGGCCACGAGCTAAGGGTGGGTTACGTTTTTACATGGCTGCGGGGGAAAGACTATTTTGTGACATTTGAAAATTATATTGAAATCAGATTTCAGTGTGACCAAATAAAGGTTCTTGGAACACAGCTGGCCCATTTGTTTGCCGGTTGCCTCTGACTGAGTGGCAGTCCTGCCTCGTTTCCTTGGGTAAAAACTTCATGCCTCCAGCCTTTGAGGGATTATTTTTCCTCTCCTTAGTGTGCTTTGTTCACTTAAATGTCCCAGTACAACCAAGAATTCAATAGAAATACATCTCAAGCTCTGCATTCCAGTCTAGAATATCGACTGCAGAAGTACAGGGTGAGGAGTCCTTTCTTAGCTGAGTCCATGTGAAAAAGATGTGTAGTATTCGTGTGTCACCTGGCGAGACATTGTGAGTTCAAACTACTGCACAGGTTTGAGGTCCCAGAGCACAGGAAAAGCATCTGCACACATGATGTGCGCTGGTCGCTTTGCAGGGAGGGAGAGGAGAAGGCTGCCTGCCGGGTAGTGCGAGTTCTGGACTATTCTGCTCTACTTTCAAGCTATAGCTCCCAATTTGGGGCTTCAGTAAGTGCAACACTAAACTCATTTTAAGAATTTCCGGGAATTCCCGGGCGGTCCACTGGGCAGGACCCAGCTTTCACTGTGTGCGGGGCCAGGTTCAATCCTTGGGGAACTAGATCCCTCAAGACGCCCAACATGGCCCAAAAACAGAATTTCCAGAACTATTCCAGAGTAGATTTTAAAATACTTTGGGTTTCTCTTTTGGAGACAAACCCCTAATTTTGACCTGAAATTGCTTTTTGTCTCAATTATCAGATTAAGCTTTGATTTATGACATTTTGAGCATTCTGGAAGCTTCACAAATAACATGGGGTGTGTGTGCAGAGCCCAGGTGGGTTTTCACATACCTGTGTCCCCTTATGTGTGTGGCTTGCACTCAGAGCCTGGGAAATGTTTGTTGAATGAATGAATGATGCATTTGGGGCACATCCAGGCTTTGAGGCGAGGCTTCAGAGGCCCACAGAAGAGAGAAAATTCTCCAGCAAAAAGAGTTTCCACAGAGATCTAAATAAGGTCAACACAGTTGTAATTTTCCAGGTGCAAACATCTGTACAAGGTCTTGTTCTTGCCTGGGGACAAAGGTGGATTGGGCTGGCCCCTGCCCTCAAGTCCAGGTCTGGGGTAGAGACTGACCGCAGATGAAGGTGGATGGTCCCTCTGCAGCCTGAGGGAGCCCTGCAGGCGCACAGGGAAGTGTAGCACTTAGAGCCACCGCCCACCCCCCAACTGGTTTTGTACGGCCCTGGAGCTGAGAATGGGTTTTAAATGGTTGAAACAAATTTTGTGACGTGAACTTAAAATCTCAGTGTCCACAGGACATTTTTATTGGAACATGATTATGCCCATTGGTTTAGATGTCTCTGGCTGTTTCTGAGCTACGATGGCAGAACTGACAATCATTATGACCTGAAAAGCTAAAATACTCTCTGGCCCTTTAGAGGAAAGTTAGCCACTCTCGACGCACGTGAGAAGGGCCACCACTGCTGGCCCGCAAGCCTGTGACCCGCAGTTGGAGGGACCTTCTCAAGCTGGATCACGTCTGCCTCCCCGTACCCACGGTGAGGCCAGAATCTGTGAGCGGCCTGGAGGCTGGTGGCCCTCATCCCCTGGCTCTGTCCAGCCCCAGGAGCCAGCAGTCCCGGGAACAGCCTGCTGCCCACCTTCTCCGTCTCATGAAAGCCACTTACCACCTGTATGCCTTGTGTCACTGTTTGCCCATGTGTCCCTCCTTGAGACAGAAACATGAAGGCTCACAAATGAACAACCCAGAGTTTGCAGTATCAGAGCTGTCA
Source organism: Neophocaena asiaeorientalis asiaeorientalis (assembly GCF_003031525.2). Lineage (NCBI taxonomy): Eukaryota > Metazoa > Chordata > Mammalia > Artiodactyla > Phocoenidae > Neophocaena > Neophocaena asiaeorientalis. Next base: position 23,469,788 of record NW_020172779.1, on the reverse strand, counting down.
AGAGCTCCTCCGAGGGCCGAGGCAGGGCTCTGCGACCCTCTCCTGGCTGAGCAGCTGGAGAAGCGGGGGAAAGGGCTGCCCCACAGCCGCTGTGGGAGGGGCAGCGCCGTCAGGGCCACCACCTCCAGCCTCCTGAGGATGGAGATAATGTTCTGGTCCTGACGTTCCTGACCAGTGACTTAAAAGGCACAGACGGTGCCTTCTGGGGGAGGGGGAGGGAAGCAGGTGAGCGAGCAGAGCTCTACACCCCCACTTGCTGGCTGGGACCCCCCGAGGGTGGAGATGGGAGCAGATAGCGCGTATAGACACGGTGACTTCAAGGGGCCCAGGGCCCTCCCACTCTGCCGACCCTCCAGGGCGTAGACCAGCAGGGTGGACACACCCACAGGGCTGGGGAGACAGAGCCAGACAGCCCCCGCCAGGAGCACAAGGACAAGGGGGTCTCTGCCGCCTGATGGGCAAAAGGGTGTGCAAATCCTGGTGCTGACTCACGGGACTCCCAGCCTCAGTCGGAAAAGCACCCCTGCCTGCCAGGACAACCGAGAGGATGATGGGAGGGTCCCTCGGGAAGGGGGTGTGTGCGTCCCTGCCAGGCACGTGACTTAGAGCCACGGCGTCGCAGCCACGGGGCCACTCCGTGGCAGCAGAGCTCGGAGCACCTGCTGGGGCACGTCGGCCGGGCTCGGACCCCAGGTCTCCGTTCCTGGTTGCACTGGCCCAATTTCGCTGCGGTAACTGGCAAGACAGACGCCCCCAAGCCCATGGCCCTCGACCCTAAACGTGTGTCCTCGCTCTGGACACAGCAGCTCAGGGCACGGGAGCCGGCACCAAGAGCCTGCCCTGCCACCAGGTTCGCATGCCCACAGAGTCGGCGGACTAAGGACAGGTGGGGAGGGAAGGCTGGCGGAGAACGGACTGCCAGCTCCCCCGTCAGCTGTGTGTCGTTAGGCAAGACGCAAACCTCTCTGCGCTTAGTCACCCGTGAGGCGGAGAGGCCTCGTGCCTGTGAGTTAATGAGTTAACACGCGCCCGGCAGAGGCACCTGGTGGTCCCACCTGTACCTTCTCTGCGCTCGGCTGGGGCCTGGTCGACAGCGTCTGGCCTGTAGGGGGCGCTCGAGGTGGTGCTTTGGGTCGTTAGGGACATAATACCAAGGGCTTTAACATGATCACATTCTTTTAAAAAAAAACTTTATTCTTCGCTGCGTTGGGTCTTCGTTGCTGCGCGCGGGCTTTCTCTAGTTGTGGAGAGCAGGGGCTACTCTTCGTTGTGGCACGTGGGCTTCTCATTGCGGTGGCTTCTCTTGTTGCAGAGCACAGGCTCCAGGCAAGCAGGCTTCAGTAGCTGTGGCACTACAGGCTCAGTAGTTGTGGCGCACGGGCTTAGTTGCTCCACAGCATGTGGGATCTTCCTGGACCAGGGCTCGAACCTGTGTCCCCTGCATTGGCAGGAGGATTCTTAACAACTGTGCCACCAAGGGAAGCCCCTAAAATGATCACATTCTTTTTTTACAACACTGTGTTAAGAAGCCAACACAAAAGTCTACACATGGAATGATTCAATGGGGAAAGTGGTCACATTCTGCCTCCTCTGTTTCTACTTCTAAATGGTTTTAATATAAAATCCTTCTACCGTTTCCTATTGACATCAATGATTAAAAAAATTTTTTTATGGAAGTATAGTTGACTTACAATGTTGTGCTAATTTCTTGTGTACAGCAAAGTGATTCAGTTATATTAACCACAAGTCTCTTCTGCATGTGTCTGTTTCATAGATATGTTCATTTGTATCATATGCATTTTAGATTCCAAACATGTGACATCATATGGTATTTGTCTGACTTCACTTAGTACGATAATCTCTAGTTGCATAACATCACGGATTTTTTTTTTTTTTTTTTTTTGGCCTTTTTGGTGTTTCATTTCGCGTGGGCTTTCTCTAGTTGCAGAGAGCAGGGGCTATTCTTCATTGTGGTGCACAGGCTTCTCATTGTGGTGGCTTCTCTTGTTGCAGAGCATGGGCTCTAGGCGTGTGGGCTTCAGTAGTTGCAGCATGCGGGCTCAGTAGTTGCAGCACATGGGCTTAGTAGTTGCAGCACATGGGCTTAGTTGCTCCACGGTATGTGGCATCCTCCTGGACCAGGAAACGAACCCGTGTCCCCTGCATGGGCAGGTGGATTCTTAACCACTGTGCCACCAGGGAAGTCCTCACTGTGATTTTTAAAAATATTTATTTATTTGGTTGTGCCGGGTCTTAGTTGCAGCTTGAGGGCTCCTTACTTGTGACATGCGAACTCTTAGTTGCAGCAAGCATGTAGGATCTAGTTCCCTGACCAGGGATCGAACCTGGGCCCCCTGCATTAGGAGCGCAGAGTCTTAACCACTTAGCCACCAGGGAGGTCCCAACATCAGTGATTTTTTAATCAAGAAAAAAAATGAAACACAGCAGTTGCTCTGGTCTGAATGTTTGTGTCCCCAAAATGTATATGTTGAAATCCTAATGCCCAGTGTGAGGGTGTTATGAGGTGGGGCCTTTGGGAGTGCTTCGGTCATGAAGGTGGAGTCCCCCTGATAAGAGACCCCACAGAGCTCCCTTGCCCCTTCCTCCACGGGAGGACACAGGAAGTCTGCAGCCAGGAAGAGGGCCTCACCCGCCCCTGCTGGCCCCCTGACCTCGGACATCCGGCCTCCGCACTGTGAGAAATCAATGTCTGTTGTCTTATAGGCTGCCCGGTCTGTGGTGCTTTCTTTGCCCAAGAAAAACTTGGCACGCCCACCAGGAAGATGCATGTTCTGCTGCCATCAGACAGACCCTCGTATCAGGAAGAGTTACATGAACAGAGCTGTGTTAACACAGAGACAGCACAGAGCGTAAATGGCAAGTCCGGTCAAGACAGTTTCTCCATGACCGTCTATGGGCAAAGGAGCTTTCTGAATCTTTTTATTTTTTTGTTTGTTTTACATTTTCGGCTTTTCCAAACGTATCATAATGAGCACATGTTCCTGACACATGCCCAGTGGTCGAGGAAGACATCACAGCACAGTGACTGACAGGAAAGCCTCCATCACTGGTGGAGGCAGATGTGGTGCTCAGCTCACCTGTGCACGTTCTTCTGAGCAGGCCTGGGCAACAGCGAGCACAGCCCGGTCCAGCTCCTGTCCTCAGGGGAGCAGAGCCCAAGGATGCCAGCTGACGCTGAAGGAGACCTGGGGAGTCTGCACTCCTCAGCTGAGCCGAGACGGGGCCCCACCTGCAGCCTGGCCTCTGACACTCTAGCTCCGAGCGCACAGCAGCACCTTAGGGTGGCCTCCTCTGTGCCCCTGGCCCACACCTAACTTGCTAGGACCCTCACTCAGGGAAAGGCCTTAATTAACCGAGATCATGGGAGTGTTCTGGAAACAGCACAGAGCAAACACTGCCGCTCTTGATGGGTCGTGACATGGAGCAGGGGGCAGGAAGGGGGCGCTGGGGAAGGGCAGGTGCCAGGTGGGCACCCAAGCTCATTTTCTGTTTTCAGAGGAGGTTCCTGCATGATGCTCGGGCCTATTACTACTACCAGACCTGTGACCTGGTTTCGTGGCAGACCATGGAGGCAGGGACACGCCAGGCCCCTACCTGGGGTGTGGTTATGCTGGAGGGTGCAGGGCTGGCCATGGGCTCTGCTCACTCCCACCCTAGAGGCACCCAGGTGAGGCCCCTGCTCCCGTCTCCCCTGCCACCGCCAACTCCACCAGACTCCCAATTCCTACCCTGCTGCCCTACGCTCTGCTATCAACACAGCATCCAGTGTGACCCTTTGAAAACAACTGCCACAACACACTCATTTCACTCAGAATTGAGCCAAAGCTCTTTGAGAGGCCCTCAAGGCTGCCCCCTGTGCCCTCCACTCACCTTGCCCCCACTTGGCTGCAGCCACGTGGCCTGTGCACCACAGGCTGCTCCCTCCGCCTCGCCTCCTTTAAGTCTTTGCTCAGGTACCATGTCCTCAAGGAGGCGCAACCCATGCCCTGATTTTTTTTTTTTTTTTTTTGGCTGCGTCTGGTTTTCGTTGCAGCGTTCAGGCTTCTTTCTAGTTACAGCGCGCGGGCTCCAGAGCACGTGGGCTCTGTAGTTTGCGGCGCGTGGGCTCAGCAGTTGTGGCACGCAGGCTTAGTTGCCCCATGGCATGTGGGATCTTAGTTCCCCGACCAGTGATCGAACCCGCGTCCCCTGCGTTGGAAGGGGACCACTTGACCACTGGGCCACCAGGGAGGTCCCCCCACGACCCAATTTAAAATGACAGCCCAGTTCTCCCACAGCCTGGCCCCCCATCTCCAAAGGCTGCTCTACCTCCTGCGCCACTTCCCATCCTCCCACGAGCTACACCACTTGTTTGTATCATGCACTTCGTAATGCCTCCCTCGCCCCACTAGAATGCTCTCCATAAGGTCAGGGATTTAAGACAGGGGAATGAAATGTGCACCCTGAAGCACAGGGTTCCCCAAATCACAGGAGCAAGAGCTCAGTCGTTAGGTGGGGGCAGCCTGAGCAACCTCTGTGTCCTCACAAAGGCCTTGGCCTGGACCCCAGACTGTGACTAGACCACACATGGCCACACCGGAGCAGTGGGTGCCCTCACCTGGCAACAAGACCAACTGACAGCTGGGGGGACGGGGCCTGCAGTTTGATGCCTACCCAGGAGAACATATTTTGTGTAGCTGCTTTACTTCCAAAAAGAGGGAAAGACACAGCTGTCTTCTTCACTTAGAGAAATGCACGATTATACTCAAACACTCACTGGAGTGCCTCCTGGGAAGGGCGGCCTTTGCTCTGGAGACACCTGTCTGAGCCAGCTATCCCCGGTGACCAGAAGGGGACTGGCGAGCAAGGCTCAGTCCTGCAGTTTGCGCTCGCACCTCTTCTCCAGGTCGGCCATCTCCTTCAGGACCATGGCCACACCGAACCGCAGCTCCTGGAACTTGGCCGTGGGGACCTCGAAGCGGAGGGCCGACCCATCCGAGAGCTTCAGCTGCATCAGGACGCTTGGCTGCAGGGAGCGGGCCAGGGCGCTGGTGGAGATGGCCACGTCCACCCTCCACCGAAAGTCAGCAACATGGGGCAGCCAGGCCCCCTGCTGCCTGGCTGCAGAGTCAAGGAGAGGCCGCTGGCTCCCAAACACCACACTGGCCAAGTCCACAACCAGGTCTTGGGGGATGCAGAGCTCCTGGAGCTGGTTCTTGAAGGCATCGGGCTTCAGGCTGGCCGGGGGCAGCCGGAGGGCCTGCTGGAGCAGGGTGTGTGTGCCAGCGATCAGGGCACCCAGCCGCTCCTCAGGCAGGTCTGCGCCAGCCCCGAGGCGCTGCACACCCTCACGGCAGTCTTCCCCCTGCAGGCTGCTGACCACCAGCTTCAGCAACTTTCTGAATGTGCCCCTGTCCAGGTCCCTCAGGAGCTGGGGCATTGCTGCCACCTCTGGAGGCAGCTGGGCGCCCAGGAAACTCATGCAGCCACTGTGACTGTCACCAGGGCGATGCAGGTGTGGAGCTGCAGGACCGATGGCAGACATCGCTGCTTCCTGCTCTTTGACCGGCAGCCCAGGTAGGAGGTCCCAGCCGCAACTGCCTGGAAGGGGGGTGGAAGAGAAGCCCAGTGACTCCCATGTCCTTTGGGCCAGTGAATGAGGACTGATATGGTCTCCACCTCCCAGATGCTGATGGTGTGAACCACTGATGACAGCCAGCATGACGGAAGGTGCCCTGGAAGCAGGTGGCGGAGGGGCCCCTCTCCGGTCCCTGGAAGAGGGGAGGCAGGAGCCGGCAGAAAAGGGAGATGAGGTGGGGAGGAGAGAAGGAAGAGAATCAGGAAACAGGAGAGCAACATAAGTTCTCCAAATAAATAACGGATTAAAGAATGAGGGAGAAGAAAGGTCCAGAGAACACAAGGACACAACAGCCACTGCCGCTGCCACTGACCGCTCAAAGATCACTCAGCTACGCCACCTCCAAGCCGCACACGGCTCTGCACGAGCGGGTTAACGTTCTCACCCCACCAACAAGGAAATCGAGGCGGAAACAACTGCTCAACTCAAGGACTAGAACCCAGGCCCGTCCACTCAGAAGTCCCTGCAGCGGCGGGGGGACCAGACGGCGTTCCTTAGGCAGGAAGGGCTGAGGTGCAGGTGTTAAGCGAGGTGGGTGCAGTACCTGGAGAAAAGGGCTGAGACGTCACCTGAAGGACAGCACGACACCCCACGCTTCTGCAGGAGCGCCCGGCCCACCGCAGCCGCGCCAGGTGCCGAGCAGAGCTGTCCCCAGGGCGCCCCCACCCCTGGCCTGCGGGCCTCAGCGCGGCGGGCCCGGGCGCACGGGGAACTCCCCACCGGTTTCCTCGTACCCCACTCTCCCGGGAAGGCCGGGCTCCCTCACCCCGGCTGCCAACGACCACCCACGGGTTTTCCTTCAGGGCCTGGCCAGTATCGGGACAGCATTCCGCAGCCCCGCCGCCTGCCGCTCAGGCCCTGGTCCCTGGAGGCCAGCGCGCTGCCCCCCGGCCCGGAGGAAGGAGCGCCCCGAGGCGGCCACCCAAGCTCTTCCGAGCCGCCGCCCCGGCCGCGGTCAGTGCCCTGCGGTCCGGTCCCGAGCTGCCGGATCGGCCTCCTGCCTCCAGAGCGTTCGCCGCCTCGCGAGCAGGGCGACTCATACCCACCCCCCGCTTCCCGCTGCGCCCCCGTACCTGGCGCGGGGTCCCAAGCGGAGCAGAAAGGCGCTCGCGGCCGGAAGCGCAGCCT
>NW_020172779.1:23444653-23460957 GCF_003031525.2 Neophocaena asiaeorientalis asiaeorientalis | reverse complement strand
GCATTTTAATGTCAGGGCTTCCCTGGTGGTGCAGTTGTTAAGAATCCTCCTGCCAATTCAGGGTACATGGGTTCGAGCCCCGGTCCGGGAAGATCCCACATGCCACGGAGCAACTAAGCCCGTGCGCCACAACCACTGAGCTACTGAGCCTGCGCTCTAAAGCTCACAAGCCACAACTACTGAGCCCCCGTGCCAGAACTACTGAAGCCCACGCGCCTAGAGCCTGTGCTCTTCAACAAGAGAAGCCACAGCAATGAGAAGCCTGTGCACCACAATGAAGAGTAGTCCCTGCTCACCACAACCAGAGAAAAGCCCACGCACAGCAACGGAGACCCAACACAGCCAAAAATAAAATAAATAAAATAAAATTTTTAAAAAGGCTAAAAACAAAACGATATCTTTTCTAAACCCGTGTGATCCAAAAGCAAGAAATATCGACTTGTAAAAGATAGCTATAGAAAAACCACAATACTTGCTTCTGTTCCCATACTTATTAAACAAATTCCAGGGAGTCAGGAGAAAAAGGCAGCCCTTTTCTTCCATTTATCCTGAATTTTGTTCTCTTTTTGCCCATTTCCCTCCCATAAAATATCCAGGGCCTTCCCTTTCCCTTACTACCTTCTTCAACTTCTATTACCTAGAAGCTTGAAGAAACCAGACTATCACTAAGTCCAATTTTCTGACCATTAATTTATAAGCTTTTAGCAAATAACTTGTCCTTTAATAATTGTAAGTCAGAATTTTAAAAATCAAATTAAATGTTCAACTTAAGCTAGACAAAAAATACCAAACCTAAAGGAAGTAGCAAGAAATAATAAAGAGAAAATGAACTGGAACTTTCCTGGTGGTGCAGTGGTTAAGAATCCGCCTGCCAATGCAGGGGACACGGGTTCAAGCCCCGGTCTGGGAAGATCCCACGTGCCGCGGAGCAACCAAGCCCTGGCGCCACAACTACTAAGCCTGTGCTCTAGAGCCCGCGTGCCTAGAGCCTGTGATCCGCAACAGGAGAGGCCACCGCAATGAGAATCCCGTGCACCGCAACAAAGAGTAGCTCCCACTCACCGCAACTAGAGAAAGCCCACGCGCAGCAACGAAGACCCAACACAGCCAAATTAAATAAAAATAAATAAAAACAGGGACTTCCTTGGCAGTCCAGTGGTTAGAACTCGGCACTTTCACTGTCGGCAGGGTTCAGTCCCTGGTGGGGGAACTAAGATCCCTCAGTGGTGCGCCAAAAAAAAAAAAAAGGAAACAGAGTGGATGAGTAAAACCAAAAGCAGATTCTTTGAAAAAGACACCAAAAGCACATGACAAAACAAAACTAGAAATATTGGACCACATTAAAATTAAGAACTTTTGTGCTGCAAATGAGACTATCAAGACAGTGAAAAGACAACGCACGGAAGTGGGAAAATATTCGAAAACCATATATTTGAAATAAGGGACTTGTATCCAGAACATATAAATAACTCTCACAATTCAACAGTAAAAAGATAAATAATTTAAAAATTAGAAAAGGATTTGAATAGGTATTTGGGCAAAAAATATATACAGATGGTCCATAAGCACGTGAAAAGATGCTCAACATAATTAGCTCTCAGGGATATGCAAGTCACAACCACAAGGAGATACGCCGCGCCGGGCCTAGACGGACAGTAACTAGGGCTGGAGACTCGAGCCCTCAAGGGCCGCAGTCCCAGCGGATGCAGGATGAGACCGGATCCCTGGGGAAGTTTGTCACGTGCTCGAGAAGTCAGCCTGGAGATACAGGATTTTCGTTCGCACTGAGCTGCGTTCTGAGGGTCTTCCCTAGACCGAGCATATCGCGGAAGCCGCCTGGGCCACCTCCGCCTCCGCAGGCCCAGCTGCCCTTAGCTGAGGGGACCTCAGTCACATCCGCCCTCAACCAACATCAGACGGCTGCCCGCGCCTTGCGGAGACCCGGACGCCCCCAAGAGGCCGAGCCCACCCGCGGGATTGGCCGCACCGCCGGAAGTAGTCCCGGGGCGGGGCCTGCGCGTACGCCCTCGAGTCGCTCTAGGACGCAGGGAAGACCGTCGACTCTATGGTGCTCGGCGTCCCGCCCTCCTCGGTCCGCTGTGGTAGAGGGGCTGGGGAAACCGAGGGTTGGAGAGCGGGGTTCCGGGCGTGGCCCCGGCCGTTCTCTTTCAGCCCTTGACTTGGGGATCGCTAGGCCCCAGCATCGTGAGCAGTGGGGGCTGCCGCAGGGTGGAGGCGACTTGGCCTCAGGGGACGTTCCCCTGCGGTCGGTCCAACGGAGGCGGGCACAGGGCTGCTTATTGGCTGGTGAGGCGGGCGGCCGACGGGAGTCGGCTAACGAGGCCTCCCGGGTGGGCCGGGTTCCGAGTGCAGGGCCTGCCGAGCGTAAAGGAGTCGCGCCGGCTGCGATACAATTGTAGGCGTAGGACGGTCGCTGACTCCACTGAGGCACTTGATCACCCAACTTGAAGAGGCCCTGGTCCCCTGGGGCTTGTTAAGGTCTGCGCAGATGATGAGGGAGGCGGCACCCTGGGGTCTGAGGACTGTAGGGACGGTCCTTGGTGGCGGGGACCCTCATGGACCAGCTGGGGTCTGTGGAGAGTCAGAACTACTTTTGGTAGCCCTTGGGAGGGCTTCTAGGTGGCTGTGGTTAAAGATAAAATGCACAGCACGAGGCGAGGAGTCAGAACCTGGGTCTTGTCACTAACTGAAGGAAACAGTTATCTCCTAAGCACTCAGAGCTCATAGAGATATTGCTGCCCGTTGGGCATGAACCTGGTAAAATCCACGTGATGAGAACAGTATCTGACATTCATTGAGTACCTGCCACGTGCCAGGTGGTGCTGAGTGCCCCGCACGCACCAGGCAGGTATTAACATCACCATCTTACAGATAAGAAGACTAAGGTTGGAGGTTACACAGATTGTCTATGACTGCATACTAAGTGAATTCAGATCCATCTGTCCGGCCCCAAACCCATGCTTCTGTTATTCCCCCCAGGGACTCACAGTGGGTGCGGTTGGGCTTCCCTGAGGACAGATGAGAGACTGCAGGTGTGCTACCGAATAGCTTGGAGTCACTCTAAAGCTTCATCAACCCTAAACTTACTTCCCAAGAGGGCAAGAGAAATGACTTTAACTCAGCAGAAACTTGTTCACTCATTAGAGAAAGTCTGAGGAAACCTCCATTCCGCTTAGACTCCAAGCCTCAGAGGAAAAAAGAAAGTGGACACGTGAAGATCCGGATGTGTGCAGACGCCACCCAGGCACTGTCTGGGAGACCTGTGGCCGGACAGCCGAGGGCAGTGACCACATCTGTAGTCTGATCCCTACAATGGGGATGGAAACAGCAGCTGTCAGTGTTTGGAGCCACTGAAATTTGAATCTTAAGACCCACTCCCAGATCTCCCAGCTTCCCCTGAAACTTGTGTTCAAAGAGGGCTGCATTCCTGGCAGCAGCACTGGTACCACTGACAATGGATGGGCCCTTGGTGGGTTCCCCTGTGCCCTGGCTCTCTGCTCTTCTGTGCCCACTTCCTGGAGGACAGGGCACCTGATCTCAGCACCAGGGCAAACCTGAGGAGCAGACTAGGGTTGGTGAGCCTGTCTCTGGACAGCCTCCCTCTGGCTCCCTAACCACAGGGGCCCCACTCCGCCACAAGCTGCACGAGAGCTTCTCTACCCTCAAATCCTACGTGAAGGAAATGGATCATGAGGTTTGGGTGATCAAGAAACTGATTTACAATCCCTGAGGAACAGAGAAGCCTCCATATTATGCCCGGGAGACAGCTGAGATGAGCCTCACCGAGCACCTCTCCGGATCCCACACAGTCCTCATTCCTGGATGGCCTGAAGATTAACTCTGAAGCCCTCCTTGACGATGCCTCGCTCCTCAAAACCTGCAAACGCTCCACGGCCTCCAGGACAGAGCCCATAGTCTCCAGGAGACAAAAAGCCAGGCCCTGCCAGCTCCAGAGTCACATTCCCATCTTTGCTATGTTGCACCTTTGCTTGTGCCACTTCTGTCCCCTTGTGCCGTCATCCCACCGTCTGCAAGGCAGTTCCAGTCCTCCTTCATCAAGCCTTCCTGGCCTCTACCACTGCCTCCACCGCACTCCTGTGTTACCCGCAACAGGACCCGAGGAAGCACCTGACTGGCTGCGTCTCCCTCTCCCCACGAGGAGCCCACAGTTGAGGACAGGACTCAGAAATCCCCCTTCCCGTTCCCTTCTTGACCTGTGTGAGGCAACACCTTGCTCCTCCCCCCAGGCCTGACAATGGGGAGCCCCTGGGCCGGCACCCTGCTGGCCTTCATCCGCACCTCCCGACTTCTGAAGACCCGGTGTTCCTGGCTCAGCCTGGTGGGAAGGAGGTCTGGGTGGCTGTGCCTCACACCTGTTCCTCTCAGGCCTTCCTCCTTTCCCCTTGGATTGGGTCAACTTGGGAAATCTGATTCAAAACTTTTTTTTTCTCATTAAACCTTGTTTTAATGGGTCTCAAAATTCTGTGACAGAGTTTTGGTCCAGTTGTTTCCATTAAAAAGTTCTGATTTGGGGACTTCCCTGGTGGTCCAGTGGCTAAGACTCCACACTCCCAATGCAGGAGACCCAGGTTCGATCCCTGGTCAAGGAACTAGATCCCACGTGCCGCAACGAAGATCCCGTGTGCCGCAGCTAGGACCCAGCGCAGCCAAATAAATATTTTTTAAAAAGTAGTTCTGATTTTAAAAACTAGTAACTTAAAACTGCCATGCAACACCCCTGCAACAATGGTCCACAAAACATTCTCTTTTTCTTCTGAAGATTTTATGATGCATTGTTCTCATTAGCCAGTCTTTTACTATTAAACCAAAATGGCCAATTGAGACTGTCCTGAGACCGTTCTTTCACCACAGGCTAAGAGTGGGTGGCAGGTATTAGGGACAATACAGTTGACCCTTGAACAACACAGGTTTGAACTGTGCGTCCACTTATACGCAACTTTTTTTTTTCCAATAAAAAAATCTGGGGTTGTTGAATCTGCAGATACGGAACTAAAGTTATACTCGGATCTTCAACTGCGTGGAGAGTTAGTGCCCCTAATCCCCACGTGGCTCAAGGGTTAAGTGTATCCGTTTAGCCTTCTGAACTTTCTTGCCAGCTCCAGCAGACGTCTCGCCTACTGCTTTGACGACACTCACAGCTGCCGTCCATCTCATGTCACAAACACCAAAATGGCCCAGAGAAGGATCGTCAGAGAAGCTCTCAACACACATGGGCTTGCTGGGGACCATTTCAACGAATGAAGCATCACGAGGTTTCGAGAATCTGGGGCCATCTTCCAGACTCTTCCCAGAACAGTGATCAACATTCTTCACCTCAGTAGACTTGCAAGCAACAGATGCCCAGCCAGTGTTGACACAGCCTGGATGACTCAGGACAGTCACCTGGGCTGTGAGGCCAGCCACCTGCGTTGCTGCATCATTTTTGCTGTTGCCACGATGAGCATCTTTAACAGACACGTTCTTGACACTGAAGTCCACACTCCCCAAGAAGAGCTTCACTCGAAGCTACCGCTGTGCACGTGGACAAAGGTAACCACTCCGCTGGGTTTGAGAGCCCCCATCTCCTCATCCCACAGGCTTGGCGCCAATGCACCAATTGTGTGGATGTGCTGGAGGGGTGGACGCGAGGGCTTGTCAGCTGGACGAGCTGTGGGCAGCTCGGTTCCACGGCACTGCCACCTCTACCAGGTATTTTCCATCCCTCCTGGCTGCAGGGGCCTCAGTGGAGCCCATCTTGTTAATACCTGCAGTTAGTGGTGTCACACCAGTGTGTAAGCCAGAGGGCCTGCTCAGGGAGGGGTCTGCCCATTCTTGGAGACAGAAGCAACAACAACCAGGACAGCACAGACAGCCTGAGATGCGCCTGTGGTCATGTTTTCAATAATGTCTCTGTGTCCTGGGGCGTCACTGATGGTCACAGAATGCTGACTGGTCTTGGGTCTCCCCAGGGAGGTTGGTGGGGACATGGCGCTCATGCTGAGCTTGAAGCCACGTAGGGGAGCCCTTCCCATCCCCGCAGGCTCCCTCCCCACCCCCCACAGTTCTCCACAGCTCCTTTGTTACTCCCACCATAGCTGTGAGGCAGACAGCCAGGAGAGGTGGACGCACCTGAGCTCCGTATCCAGCAACGACGACGTCTTTTCCTTGCCCGTTTAAGCTTAGGCTTAGTGGTGGTTTTTATTTATTTATTTTTTGTAAGGAAATGGAGATCCATTTTTTTGGTTTGCTTTGTTTTTATAAATTTATTTATTTATTTTTGGCTGCATTGGGTCTTCATTGCTGCACATGGGCTTTCTCTAGTTTTGGCGAGCGGGGGCTACTCTTTGTTGCAGTGCATGGGCTTCTCATCGCGGTGGCCTCTCTTGTTGCGGAGCATGGGCTCTAGGTGAGCGGGCTTCAGCAGTTGTGGCTCACGGGCTCTAGAGCGCAGGCTCAGTAGTTGTGGCACACGGGCTTAGTTGCTCCGTGGCATGTGGGATCTTCCCAGACAAGGGCTCGAATCTGTGTCCCCTGCGTTGGCAGGCGGATTCTTAACCACTGCACCACGAGGGAAGCCCTAGTGGTGGTTTTTAAACGCCTGTGTCTGGGACCAAATCCACTGTGGAAAAAGCCGGAAACTTTTCAACAACCATTTTATGTAAACAACCAACTATTCCGTTATACCTACAGTTTGAAATTCACGGTGGCTTTCTAGCCTTTATTTTCTACCGTAAGGACCTTATTATATACGTAATTACCATTAATTACTTCGGGGAGGATTGAGCTGCAAGTGCACGTTCTTTCACAGATTTTAGAATGCGGTGTTTGCTGCAGCCAGTGATCCACTTGACTGTGGAGGCAGGGTAACTCCCCTTTTGCATGCTTCCAGATTTTAGAAACTTAGTACAGAAATGTAGGAAGCTGTCAGCTGCTCTCCATTTGCGCAGCCCAAACCCAGCGCAGCCAAAAGTAAATTAAAATAAATAAATAAAAATAAATCTTCTCTAGTGAGGTATCTGTTCACATCTTTTGCCTGACTGTCCCTTCTCTTTGTCCCTTTCCTCACAGCAGGACACCCAAAGGGAGCATTGGGATGGATTGTGGGCTCGTGTTTTCAGGCTAGAGGAGACAAGTGGATGACACTGAATGATGGGGTTTGGCGGAGGGCAATGGAGAGGAGGACCCGGACGTGTGTCCAGCAGCCTCCCAGCCTCTCGGGCCACCTTGGCCCCTCCCACCTGGGCTGGACCCAGAGATGAGTGCCCAGGGCTCCTTGGGGGGAGTCTCACCTTCTGTTCCCGAGGGTTACTAGCCGGAGCGCAGGCAATGGCTTGGGACACTTGTGGACCCACGTCTGTGTTCAGGGAAGCCGGACAGTTTGGTGGGCACAGCTGCTCAATGAGGCCATGTCCTCAGGTGTGTCTAGGGCAGGGACTGGCTCCCAGGACCCGTGCACTGTCCAGGACGTCTGCCTGCGCCTTAGGTCTGGGATCATCCTACCGCAAGGAGTGGGGGCCCTGGGTGCTGCTCACCGTGAGGGGGAGACCCAGCTGGGAAGACACAGAGTTGGCTCACAAAGAGGGCAGGAGGCTGTCCTGGAAGCCTTGGACCCCTCTGTCCCCAGGACTTTCTCTCCTCTCTATCTCTCTGTGGAGGCTGGCTCCTCTGCTTCTCCACGTGGGGCCCCTCACCCTGGCACTAAGTGCATTGTCTGTGTCACTAGCCCTTGCAGGGACAGGCACCTGCCCCTCAGCTGTACAGAGGCTCAGAGAGCCTGCAGCACCCTGTCCAGTCAGCATGGCCTGGGGGAGGCTCCAGGACAGGCACATGGACCAGTGTGGAGGTCCCTCAAGGCAGCAAGTACCTGTTTAACTGTAAACTCCCCTCATATGGGATGTAACGGGTACAAGAAAGGCTCTGGTCATGGGCAGAGGGGGCATTCTGGGTGCCTGCCCTTGCCAGATGCTCCCTGTTAAACAAACGCCCCCCCCACACCCAGTTCTTGCCGTGGTTGGCCCTGCTCTGCAGGAGACATGATGCCCTTAGACCAGAGTGCAGGCAGAGGCAAAGCCAGCTGTATTCCCATCTGCAGGGGAAGCCAGTGATCTGTGAGGTGGCCAGGTCTCAAAGAACAGAAGAATCAAATGTACAGAGAAAAGCAGATGGAGAAATGGATCCGTGGGTTTGTGGATTCGTGCAGAATTGCTGCAGTTAGTGCTGGTCCCCAGAGCTTTCTTCTCCTGAAACCCAAATGGGCTGCGTGTGGCAAAGATTTCTTGAATATGACACCAAAGCACACACAACAAAAGCAAAAATAGGTAAATTGGACTACATCAGACAAACTTTCTGTGCATCAAAGGACACAATCAAGAGAGTGAAAAGGCAATGCACAGAATTGGAGAAAATATTTACAAATCCTATATCTAATAAGAGGTTAATATCCAAAATATATTAAGAACTCCAACTCAACAACAACAAAAAAAACAAATACCAGATTTAAAAATGGGCAAAGGGGCTTCCCTGGTGGCACAGCGGTTGAGAGTCCGCCTGCTGATGCAGGGGACGCGGGTTCGTGCCCCAGTCCGGGAGGATCCCACATGCCGCGGAGCGGCTGGGTCCGTGAGCCATGACCGCTGAGCCTGCGCGTCCGGAGCCTGTGCTCCGCAACGGGAGAGGCCACAACAGTGAGAGGCCCGCGTACTGGGAAACAAAAAAACAAAAAAAAACCCCCAAAACAAAAACATTAAAAATGGGCAAAGAATTTGAGCAGACATTTCTCCAAAGATGATGGACAAATGGCCAACGAAGCGACAAAAAGATGCTAAACATCACTAATAATTAGGGAAATGCTAATGAAAACCACAATGAAATGCCATTTCACACCCATTAGGATGGTGCCTATAAAAAAATAAAACAATTGTTGGTGAGGATGTGGAGAAACTGGAACTCATGGACACTTTTGGTAGAAATGTAAATTGGTGCAGCCTCTGTGGAAAATAGTATGGAGGTCCCTCAAAATATTAAAAATAAACTACCATTTGGGGACTTCCCTGGTGGCACAGTGGTTAAGAATCCACCTGCCAGTGCAGAGGACACGGATTCGAGCCCTGGTCCGGGAAGATCCCACATGCCGCGGAGCAACTAGGCCTGCTGCCACAACTACTGAGCTGCGCGCCAAGAGCCCGTGCTCCGCAACAAGAGAAGCTAACACAATGAGAAGGCTGGCACCGCAACAAAGAGTAGCCCCCGCTCGCCGCAACTAAAGAAAGCCCATGCACAGCAACGAAGACCCAATGCAGCCAAAAATAAATAAATTTATTAAAAAAACACCAAAAAACTACCATTTGATCCAGCAATCCCATCTCTGGGTATATACCCAAAAGAACTGACAGACGGATCTCAAAGAGATATTTGCACACCCATGTTCATAGCAGCATTATTCATAATAGTGAAGCAACCCAAGTGTCCATCGACGAAGGGATAAAAAAAATGTGGTGTGTATATATAATGGAATATTACTCAGCCTTGAAACAGAAGGAAATTCTGACACATGCTACAACATAGATGACCCTGGAGGACATTATGTTGAGTGAAATAAGTCAGTCACAAAAAGACAAATACATTCCACTTATATGAGGTATCTAAAGTAATCAAATTCATAAAAATGCAAAGTAGAGTGGTGGTTGCCAGTGGCTGACGGGAGGGAGGAATAAGAAGTTGTTTAATGGGCAGAGAGGTTTAGTTTTGCAAGATCTGGATCTGGAGCGCTGTTGCACAACATTTTGAATATACTTACCACTACTGAGCCATTCACTTAAAGATGATTAAGATGGTAATTTTATGGTGTGTGTGTGTGTGTGTGTGTGTGTGTTACCACAATTTAAACAAAGACTGGCCATGTCAAGAATCTGTGAGGATGTGCAGGAAATGAAACCCTCATCACTGCTGGTGGGGATGGAAAGTGGTGCAGCTACGTGGAAAATGGTTTGGAGGCTTCATAAAAAGTCCAACATACACCTCGCATATGAGCCATCCATTCTACTCCTAGATGTTTCCCCTAGGAGAAAAGGATTCCATTTACACCAAATTCTAGAAAATGAAACTGACCTAATAGGTAGTGACAGAAAGCAGAGTTCCCTGGAGATGGGGTGGGGGAGGGTAAGAGGGCGGATTCATTGGGTCCTGCAAGACTGGGGAAGTGCCAGCCACGTTCATTGTCTTGATTGTGGTAATTCTTTCACAGATGTGAAATTAAGAATTAAACAATACATCAAAGCTTATCATCAAATTGTGTCCTTTAAATTTGTGTGGTTTATTGTATGTCAATTATATCTCAATGAAAGTTAAAAATATTTAAAAAAATGAGTCAGCCTGTCTTATTTTCCAGGCAGCAAAATCAAAGGAGGTCTGAAGGCTGTTTGACGTCTCAGCAACCAGCCTCCTGCAGGGGAGAAGAAAGAGCGGGTCGGGGCGCGTCCACCCCTCTCCTCTAAACTCCCTAGGACGCGTGGGGCTGAGTCCCTGGTCCTATCAGCGGACTGCTGGGCGACCTTGGCCAAGTTTCTCAACTCTGTGCTCAGCGTCTCCACCCGGAAGAGAGAATGATGACAGTACCTACCGTAAAGGAAAAATTATACCAAGCCTGGTGTGCCGAGGCAGCTTCCTTGGGGAATAAAGAGCGTCCCTGATAGAACACCTAAGCAATTTCTGATGAGCTGTAAGCGGATTAAGGTGGAAACCAGTTACCAGCAACCCAGGGGACCATCAGCCTGTCCCTGCTCGTGGGCAGAGCCCCAGACCTGGCACAGAGCCCACTGCAGGTGGGGAGCGGCCCTCGGACTGGAGGGAAGGGATCTGATTGGGTTTGACAGCCCAGAGCCAGCTAGGGAGAGGGGCCCCTGAGGGAGTGAGCCGTGGGGGCGTGGCCCCGGTGAAGTCCACGGGGGCGTGGTCAGGGCGGAGCGTCGAGGAGCTTAAGAGGCTGTCTCCTGGGGGCGCGTCCTTGGGCAAGGGGCGTGGCCCGGGAAGGTGTGACTGGGATCTGAGGAACGCGGCGAAGCCAGGGTCCGGAGTGAGGCACGGTCAAGGAAGGGGCGAGGAGGGTGTTGGGGGCGTGACCGGGTGCAGGGGCAGTTGTGAGGGGCGTGGTCAGGAGGCCGGAGCGGGTTCCAGCGGGTCCATGCTGTCCCGCCTGTGCTCGGGCCCTCAGGGCGCCAGGCCGCTGCCCAGCCGGGACGGAGCCAGAGGTGATGCTGGAGCACTCTGTCTTCCTGGCCCCGTCCTGCAGGGGCGAGTGGGAAGAAAAGGGGTCCTCAGTGGGATTGCGTGCGGCCGGGCAGCGGAGGGGAGGCGGCGCCTTTGCACGCAGGCCCCGGGCCCTTTCCTGTCTGGAGCAGGCGATTCTCCTCGTTTATCAACGTATCCCTGACTCCGCAGCTCTTCCTTTCCATCACGTAGGTGCAGGTGTTTTATACGCGTCCTTAATATGTTTATTCCTTGTAAAATATGCACTGTTGTGTGGTGTATGTGACTTAATTTACATGTTGTGCTATAAAGCCCACTTCACTTAATTTTTTACGCAGCGCCTTGTTTTTAGGATCTTCTCTTGTTCTCCATACCTCTGGTTCTTTGTCCCTGACTGCTGCGTAGCACTGTCAGTCTGCGCGTCTGTCCCTGATGATGGACACCTAAGTTGCCTCTTATTCCGCATCACTGCAAATCACGTAGTGCTGCGTATCTTTTTACCTGGTCCCTAGGAATGAAAATTCCTCTGGATTATCTATCCAAGAACGGGTTGCTTGTTCATAAGGTATCTGCACGCTTAATTTCTCTGACTACCGCTAGGTTGCCCTTCAGAGCTGCTGAGTACATTTACACTCCCAGTAGCCGTTCCTGAGAGTTCCCAATTCACTACACCCTCCCCAACACTAAGTGTTATACAGTGTTCTTATTTTTGCCAATCAGATGCATATCATGGTTGTTTCAATTTGTCCTTAATGGATTCCTAGTGAGTTTCATGATCTCCTCAAATAACATGTGGGCTTTCCCCCTTCGTGAATTGTCTTTTCATATGTATATGTTTTTTTGTTTTTGTTTCTGGCCTATGTTGCTATTGGAGTTCCTGTTTTTTGTTTTGTTTCGTTGTTGATATGCAAGAGCTCTTGTATATTCTAGATACCAATCTCTTGTCAGATTTAGACTGCAAATGTCTTCTGCTAGTCCATCATCTATTGATTTTAACTGTGATGTCATCTGTTTAGTAGAAATTAAATCAGAGGTAGTCAAATTAGTTAACTTTTTACCTTGTGGCTTGTAGTTTTGTGGTTTTAATAAGTCTTTACCTTCCCCAAGGTCATAAAGATTCACCTCTATTTTTTTTAGAAGTATTTCAGTTTTACTTTCTTCTACTTTTCATATTTATGTGGATAATCTATTGGGAACCCAATTTTATACATATTAGATGTGGATCCAGCTTCATGTTTCTTCAAATAATTCCTCAACAAAGAATACATTAAATAATCAATCTTTCCCCATTACTTTTTGTACATTAGTGAGATTCTGAATTCTTTTTTCTGTTCTATTGGTCCATTTGTGTTCCTGAGCCTATCAAGTACCATTGTTTTGGAGTAGATCCTAACATCTGGTAGAGTACCTGCCTGCTGTATGTCCTCGTTCAAAACTGAACTAGCTATTTGTAGACTTTTATTCTTCCATGTATATCTAAAAAATATGTTTTTCACATTCCTCAGAAAATCTTACTAGAACTAGATTATTAATATTTTGGTTTTTTAGACCACTTTAGTGAGCACTGACATCTTTACAGTGTTATGCCATCTGGTCCATGAACATTGTATGTTTCTCCATTTATTTAGGCTTTCTTTTAAGATACTTTCATAGAGTTTTTATGTGTCCTCTATAAAAGTTTTGTATATGTTTAATTAGCTTAACGCCTACATGGTTTATAGCTTCCGTTGGTGTTGTGAAGGGCATCTCACTTTCCATCATATTTTCCAGTTGGTGGTTTCTCATCTGTAGAGAACCATTGTTGGGTTTTGTGAGCAGATCTTACTGAACTCACTGATTCTAATACTTTGTTGATTCTGTATATTTTCTGTGTAGAATTTCATATTATCTTCAATTTTTGAGACTTTAGGTTATTCTCTTCTAATCCTTAGGCTCTTTTTTTTCTTTTATTGTTGCATCGGCTGAGCACACCTGCCTCCACCCACCAACACCCACCAAGAAAGGCATCCTTTCTTGCTCCTGACCTTAAAGGGTTTGTATCCAAAGATTCTCTGTTGAAAATAATTTGTGTGGGATTTTGGTATATAGCCTTTATCAGGTTAATAAAAAAGTTTCCTTTGTAGTCTCAGTTAAAAAATTTTTGATCATAAAGAGATGCTGACTTTTATCAACAATTGAGAGGAGGTGATTTTATCCTTAGTCTGATGATATGCTAAATTACATGGATAGATTTTTCTGATGTTATGTTATCCTTACATTCTTTTTTTAAATTATTTATTTATTTTTGGCTGTGTTGGGTCTTCGTTGCTGCCCACGGGCTTTCTCTAGTTGTGGCGGGCAGGGGCTACTCTTCGTTGCGGTGTGTGGGCTTCTCATTGCGGTGGCTTCTCTTGTTGCGGAGCACCAGCTCTAGGCACACAGGCTTTGGTAGTTGTAGCTCATGGGCTCAGTAGTTGTGGCTTGCGGGCTCTAGCAGGCCCAGTAGTTGTGGCACACGGGCTTAGTTGCTCCGCGGCATGTGGGATCTTCCCGGACCAGGGCTCAAACCCATGTCCCCTGCAATTGGCAGGCAGATTCTTAACCACTGCATCACCAGGGAAGTCCCTATCCTTACATTCTTGTATATTATTAAGCATTCTGTGTTTTTGTATGTTGGCATTCAGTTAACAATTTTTATGTACGAATTCCACATCTATGTTTTCAATAATTTATTATTTATTTATAAATTTATCCCAAACTACTAATGTAGTTAATTTATCCCAGACTACTAATGTAGCCCTCCCCACCTTCCCCTTTGGTAACCATAAGATTGTTTTCTATGTCTGTGAGTCTGTTTCTCTTTTGTGAATAAGTTCATTTGTATCTTTAAAAACATATTTATTTATTTATTTATTGGCCATGCTACATGGCTTGTGGCTTAGTTCACCGACCAGGGATTGAACCCGGGACCCAGCAGTGAAATTGCCAGGTTCTAACCACTGGACGGCCAGGGAATTCCCTGTATCATTTTTTTTAGATTCCACAAATAAGTGATATCATATGATATTTGTCTTTCTCTGTCTGACTTACTTCACTTAGTATGATAATCTCTGGGTCCATCCATGTTGCTGCAAATGGCATCATTTCATTCTTTTTTATAGCTGAATAATATTCCATTGTATATATGTACCACATCTTTATCCATTCATCCCAAATTAGTAGTGTGGGATTAACAGATACACACTACTATAAATAAAATAGGTAAACAACAAGGACCTACTGTGTAGCACAAGGAACTATACTCAATATCTTGTGATATTGGAAAAGAATCTGAAAAAAATATGTATAACTGAATCACTTTGCTATACAATTGAAACTAACAATGTTGTAAATTAACTATACTTCAATAAAAAACAAAATAAAACCAACAAACAAAAACAATATTATGGTGAGGTTCAGGTAAGTCTTTTGTGAAGCATGGCCACCAGGGGACCCAAGGACCTGGGAGGGATAAGTGGAGTTAAAGGAGGCGTTTTGTTTTTATAACAAGAAATATCAGTGGCTTTGTATGCTCATGCAAATAATAAAACAGAGAGAGACAAACAGATGATGCAGGAGAGGAGACAGATAAACAAAATCTTTGAGAATGCAAGAGGCAGTGGGTCCCAGTTCATCAGAGGAGGGCCTGCCTTGTATAGGAGCAGGGAAACTGCCTACCCATTTTCAGGAGGGAAGGTGAAGGGCAGGGATAGATATGGGCGGGCCTTTGGGTTTGGTGATAAGAAGTTTTGTTCTCATCTGGGAGGCTCAACTAGAGAGGCCTAAGAAATTCCTATGCTCACTTTGGGGAATGGGAGACTTACCCTCTGGAGAAAAATCACAAGATTGCCAAGGAGCGTGAAGTGCTCCTTCTAAGTTTAAAGCGAAGCCAGCCAGCACAGGTCTGTGATGTTTCTGCAGCATTCATGATGGAGTTCCTCCAGACTGGGCTTTCTCAAGTGTGCACAACAGAGAGGGAGCTAGAGACAGGAGAGCAGAGACCATTTTTCCTGTGTATGGGAGTGCAGTGTGAGGATGGGCCAAAAGGGAAGTCAAAGAGTGGTGACAGAGTCCCGATCAGAGAGCCGGGAGGCAAAGCACTGCAGCAGCGGCGCACTGAGGGAGTGAGCTGCAGGCCGGAAGTGGAACTCAACTGAGGGCTTCTCAGCTTGAGCTTTCAGCCCTTTGCAGTTCCTTGTGCGAATGGGATCCGGGCTGTGGCCACGGAGTGGTGTGGGCTTCTCTGTTTTGTTGTGGGAGTTTCAGGCTGGTTAGCCTCCATTTATATCGACATGCATGTCAAATACTACAACTTCTGGAAATGAATACTGTATAGGTAATAACAATTTTTAAAAGCCTGAAAAGCAGGCTAAACGCAGATTAGAAAACGCTAAATAGAACAACAGTAAAGCTTAACTGAGCAATTACCAAGAGTTAAGATGACAGAGCAAAAAGAGAGAAAATCGTAGAGACACGGAGGACACAGGCCGTCCAGTTTAGCTTGACAGATACATAGGGAGAACCTATAAGAATGGAAGAGAGCCAATATTTTAAGAGACAGTGGCTGATAACTTTCCAGAATCGAGGAAAAGTGAAATCTTTTCCAGGAAGTCCAACATGGTTTGAGTAGGTAAAATTACACCAAATCCACACCGACACGTAGGAAATGTCAACTGCACCGCACCGAAGGGGCTCGGAAGAATCTCAGGAGCGATCTGACAGACATCGTCGGCCGTGGTGCGGACCGCGGGGCTGGAGGGAGCGCTTCGGCATCACCTGGCCAGCAGCCGCCCCTCTCCGCCCGTCGCACCCCGGGCCCCGGGTGACCCGGGCCGGGGGCGCCCCTCTTCGCCCGAAGCATCCCCGGACTCGCCCGGACAGCGCGAGTACCCCCACACCCGCGCTGTGGGCGGAGCCAGCGCGACTACGCTCCCGACTCCCGGCATGCAGCGCACGCCCCCGGCGGGACTCCTGCTCCCGGCGTGCCGCGCGCCGGCGCATGTGCATGGGGCTCGTGGCGG
>NW_020172779.1:23382397-23444455 GCF_003031525.2 Neophocaena asiaeorientalis asiaeorientalis | reverse complement strand
AGGTCGTGCTGGGGGGGCGGCGCAGGGGCGCGAGGGGCCCAGGCCTCGCGGGGCCAGGGTGTGAGGTGGGTGTGGGGTCAGGCCTAGGGGTGAAGGTGGGTGAGAGTGTGCCCGGCCCGGGGTGCGGGTCGGTGAGTGTGCCGGCCCTGGGGTGTGAGCGTGCCCAGCCTAGGGTGGGCGTGAGTGGAGTGCCGGCCCTGAGCGCGGGGTGTCGGCGCGGTTCGGGTGCGCAGTCGGGGAGGTGCGGGGCCAGGGAGTCGGGACGCGCGTGTCCGGGTGCGGCCCGTGGCCTCCAGCCCCGCCGATCTGGCCTCTGCAGGGAGGCGGGCTGGGGCGTCCCCGCCTTCCCTCCCGGTCGCTCTCCCGGAGCTGGAATTCCCTCGGTGGCCCCCTGGTTGCGGGATTGGTGTGGGTGGAGGCAGTGTTCCGCGCGAGGGCCGAGATAGAGGCAGGCTGTGCGCATCTTGGGGGTCAGGACGTCTTTTATTTTAAAACGTGCAGCTGGCGGGGAGGCCGCCGCAGCTGTGGGTGTGTTACATGCTGCTCCCACAAGCAGCTGCTGTGGGCGCTGCGCAGCCTTCAGCAGCAAAAATGCGGCGTCCCTCACCCAATTCGTTGTCCTAGGGTTTAACCAAACCTCCTGTGACCTTTACAGAAACCTACAGTTGCAAGGCTTCTTGTTCCTCCCCTGGTGCAGACAATAGGAGGTTTGTCTTTGAAGCCAGCGAGGGGAATTGCACCCTGTACATCCTGGGTGCCTCTGTAAACAGCAGGTGGTTCCCGGTCAGCGGCTCCCCTTTCACAGTGAGCAAGGTGTGTTTCTCCTCGTTGGGGGAGGGGAAGGAGATTTGATAGGGGTGAATGTGAAGCAAGGAGACTCATTCCATAAAGCAGCTTGGCGCGGACTGTGTGCCCCGCGCTCTGGCTTGGGAATGAGCAGGGCCCTGGGTCTCTCTGCCTGCACTTTGTCTAGTCAGCTGTCTGGAGAGGCTGGAGAACAGGGGGGAGAAGAGGGCGGCTTCTGGAGCCAGACTGCTTGCCTTTGAGTCATGACTCTTCTGTTTACTGGCTTTGTACTCTGCCTTTGGTTCCTCATGTGTAAAATGGGAGCACCAATAATATTGGGCTCCCTGGGTGGTTGTGGGGACTCGGTGAATTCATTGTGCCTTGTTGTCAGTGTTGAGAAAAGTCAGGAGTTGTTATCGCTGCCAAGATCTGGTTTCCAGGGTGCACTCACTGGGTCGGCTGTTTCATCTTAGTTTAACACTAACTTGAGGTCTGTGGCTCTCTTTTCTTGTGCAAGCTGGGGTCATATTTGGAGAAACAAGTCTTTATAAAGGTAAACGAGGAACAAATCTCATGTACTTAGATAACTTATCATATAGAACTGTTTTAAAAAATCTTTTTAGAAGAAGAAAACTTCTAATGAACCAGTCTAGAATCCTGCAGTACTTATTGTCCTGGGAGGTAGATAGGATTGTTGTTGACAGAAATGAGATGTCAAGCAGTTCTTGGGTAATTCTCTACTTGAATTAAACTATCAAAGCCATTGTTGTTACACTTTTTTCTTTTTAGTTTAATTAATTAATTAATTAATTTTGGCTGCGTTGGGTCCTTGTTGCCGCACGTGGGCTTTCTCTGGTTGCTGAGAGCGGGGTCTACTCTTCATTGCATTGTGGTGGCTTCTTTTGTTGCAGAGCACGGGCTCTAGGTGCACAGGCTCAGTAGTTGTGGCACGTGGGCTCAGTAGTTGTGGCTCGCGGGCTCTAGAGCGCAGGCAGAGTAGTTGTGGCACATGGGTTCAGTTGCTCCGCGGCATGTGGGATCTTCCCGGACCAGGGCTCGAACCTGTGTCCCCTGCATTGGCAGGTGGATTCTTAACCACTGCGCCACCAGGGAAGCCCTGTTGTTATACTTCACAGTGTTATCCTTGTAACAGAAAAGATACTTTATTAACAAACTAAGTGACAGTGAGGGCATAAGCACCAGAAAATGAGGACTTGGCATTATCAGTGCTGTAACATTCTGTCTTGCTAAGCTGTTGGAAGGAATAACTTAACTTGCTTCAGAACAAAGTGGAAAAATTCGTCATGTTTCCCAAGGAGATGGTTCTCTTTCTCAGGTCTAGGAAGAGTATCTTAGGCTTACCCTAGATCACTTCATCTCATCCCCTTTATCTGTGTGACACTAAGACTAGGAGGGACCCCCCCCCACTTTAAGGAGAGTCTTTGGGCATTTGTGGAGTCTAAGGTTGAGAACATTTGATGTTCAGAGTGAATGGTAACGAAATAGCTTCTGTGAGCAAATTTTAAAATACCTAAAGATAGATTTAAAAACGTCCATTCCCGCCTTCTTTCCTGCATGTGTGCTGGTGTGGGCTGTCCTTGAACAATGTAATAACAGTGAATTCAGTGTCTTGTTAAGCCTCCACCTGGTTCTTTGTTGCTTTTGAAGAAAAATGTCCGTGTAAAGATGAAAAAATTAAAAAAATGTTTCACTATGAGAACATTCTCATAGTGAAATACCTAGTTTTACTAGCAAGATAGCTTTGCTGTGCCTGTTCACTGACCCATGTGGCCATTTGTTGAGGGTCTTACATGCTCCCACTCAGAGTTGGCTCTGTGGGTGTCCTGTCTCAGGAGCTCAGCCTGGGTGTCGCAGCGCTGGACCTGGCGACACCTGGCAGAGCTGGACTGGGCTGCCCTGCCTGGAGGTCTCTTCTCCTGTTATCCTTCTTGCTCCCCTGGTAAAGTCTGCACCCTCAGCTGTGGGCTGTCTCTGCTCCCTCCTATGCCTGCCTCACCGTGCCTCCCATCGGCCTCTGGGACTCGCCCTTGATGTCACCTGGCAGCTCTGCCCTGCTCCCTGCGGTTGTTTCTGACCCTGACTGCTGTCCTGCAGCCACACTGTTTCACCCTGCTGAGAAGAGCCTCCTCCCTTGGGCCTGCAGCCCTAGCTCACTCCTGCTTCTGCTGTGCTCACGCCTCAGCCTTCCAAACACCGCGCCAGACGAGGGTCTGTAAGCTACAGCCACTGACAGCCCCTTGGCCTGTCTTTGTAAATAAAGTTTTATTGCAACACAGCCACCCTGGTTTATTTTTGTATCATCTGTGGCTTTACGCGGGCTTCTCACTGCTGTGGCCTCTCCCGTTGCGGAGCACAGGCTCCGGATGTGCAGGCTCATTGGCCATGGCTCACGGGCCCAGCCGCTCCGCGGCATGCGGGATCCTCCCGGACCGGGGCACAAACCCGTGTCCCCTGCATTGGCAGGTGGACTCCCAACCACTGTGCCACCAGGGAAGCCCTCATCTGTGGCTTTTTTGGCAGACTTGACTAGTTGCAACAGAGACTTCATGGCCCACAACACCTAAACTGTTTCCTGTCTGGCCCATTTTCAGAAAAAGTTTGCTCTAGAAGTTCAGAGGGAGAAGGACTGTAGTGGGGGGCTTCAAGGAAGAGGTGGTCTTTGAGCTGAACCTCAGCAGGAGGTGAGTGGGGGAAGGATGGAGGACACTGCAGCACTACAGACAGAAAGGGTTTCAGGTCTTGGGAGTAAAGGCAAGAAGGTGGCTCATGTGTGGTTTGTGGGGTTAGAAGTTTGTATAAGGAATAAGAGGAAATAAGGGTTATAACGTGAAGATCTTTGAACTTAGGTGAAGGACTTTAGATTTCAGTTCTCTGGCTATAGGGAGCCACTTCAGGTCTGTGAGTAGGGGAAGTCCTGATGAAATGGGTTAGGAACATGTACCTGGCCGTGATGCGTAGGACAGGTTGGAGAAGGAAGAAATCAGGGAGTTTATTGGGCAGCTTTCTCTAGAAAGACTGCAGTAACAAGTCAGAGGTTTATTTCTAGCTCACATTTCATTTGCTTGAGGCTCTTTTCTGAGAGTCTTCATTGCTGGATCGGGGACGTGCCCTTGTTTGGGACACGCTATTCTTATGGCAAGAGAGTGGCAGAGACTCAGCCTCTCTTTGAGCTTCAGCTTAGAACTGGAGACTCAAGTTCCGTGGCCAAAGCAGGTCCCCTGGCCCAGCCCTGGGGGAGGAGCTACGTCCCACGGCCAGGGGCGGGCTGTAGGATGGACAGCCCTCTTACAGGGAGGGTGGCCAAAGAACGGGAGCCAATGCTAGGACCACCCCAAGGGAGCAGACAAGTGCCAGCCACACTTCTTCCCTTAGCCGCCTGCGTGGAAGCCCTGCAGGCGTCTCAGGCCTTGCCTCCTGCTTCACTTCCAGCCTTGGCCGCCTGGTGCTCTGGGCCCATCACGTGCTAGGTTCTTCCCCCGCATGCTGCTGCTCCCTGCCTTGCTCGTCGTACCTTCCACGTAGTTAATGAATCCCCCTACCTCTGGCAGCAGGGCTAGCTGCCAGGCGGGGCCTGTGCCTGTCTCGTCCGCACTGTGGCGGTGCCTCCTGGCTGGACCCCCTCCCCTCTATCTTCCACGCAGCTGCTCAGGGCATGTGTGCAGGTCAGTGTTCTCATCCAGCGGTGGTTCATCTGGAGACATTTGCGCTCGTCCCAACTGGGAGCAGGTGCAGCGGCAGCGAATGTGTGGAGGCCATCCCGTGCCACCCAGGATGCTCCGCGGCTGAGGAGCAGGCCCCGGGCATGTGTGCCAGTCGTGCTGCTGCCCTGCCCTCCTCCCCGGCTCGCCGTGCCCCCTGGACTGCTGTCCGTGGCCCAGCGTGCCCCGACTCGCACCCAGCGCTCCGGCAACTCTGGCTGAGCACCGCCAGGCCCAGCCCTGCTCCGCATTCTCTCTTCCCCTCACACGAGCAGGGCTCGGGTGGCTCCTTAGGCCCTCACTGGGGCCTGCCTGGGGTCTGATCTGTCCCCATGCCAGCAACGCTCTGCACAGCCTCCAGTTGTCCCCCTCTGCACGGGGAGTCCTCGAGGGCAGCGGACTCAGTGCCTCGTGTAGCATTTCCTTTGTGTCTTAACATCAGCAGGGATGGACGCCTTTAGGTGGGAGTCACCGTTGTGCTTCCCAGGTTGACACAGCAGCGGCTCCTTCCAGCTACCTGAGGCCTCTCATCTCTTGCTTTCCTAAGTGTAAATGTTTTAATTCTCATAGATTCTTTTCATTTTTGCTCCTTAAAAGGTTAAAAAATTTTCTACTACGTAACATCTTCAGGGTTTGAAGGCACAGAGGGTGCACAGTGTAACTGTCTGTTGCCTCCTTCCCTTCTCTGCCCCCAGAAGCCTGGTCCCCTGGAGGCACCCACTCCGTCTCCTTCTAGAGATACTTTGTTGTAACTATGCACGCAAACATGTATATGTCTTCTTTTTTTCCTGCTCTTTTCTTTAAAAAATTTTTCGTAACCTCGCCTTTTTAACTAAATGTGTTTGGGTTTGGGAAGTCACTCCATGTCAGTACATTTTCCAGTTCATTCTTTTTCATGACTACATCGTGTCTGGCTGAGTGGAGGTGCTATAATTTATCTGACCAGCCCCTGCTGGTGAACATCGTATTTCGCGCAGTTAAAATCAGGCTGCAGGCACAGCATTGTGGACATGTGCACGTGTGCCTGTGGGGCCCATCCCTAGCAGTGACATCTCTTTGTTTAATCACTGTTGATTCTGTTAAATCAGGTTTTGCTTTTGTTTCTTAATGTCTTTAACTGTACTTTCTATGGTCATTTATTTCTCCCAGTTATCTGTCTGTATTTTAAATAATATAGGATGGTCAGATTAGGTGAGTTTCTCAGTTGGAAATTGGCTCACCTTTCATGTGTTCTTATAGGTAGGAGTGACTAGGAAAACATATCCACACAAAAACCTGAACACAGAAGTTCACGGTAGCATCATTCGTAATAGCCAAAAAGGGGAAACAACCAAAATGTCCATCGACAGATGAACGGACAAACAAAGTGTGTTCTGTCCATACAGTGGAATATTATTTGGGAATAAAAAGAAAGGAAGTACTGATTCATGCTACAATGTGGATGAATCTTGGAACATTATGCTGAGTGAAAGAAGCCAGACACAGAGGTCTGGCTTTGTACGGTTCCATTGATACGAAATGCCCCAAACAGGCAAATCCATAGAGACTGAAAGTAGATTAGTGGTTGCCAGGGGCTGGGAAATGACAGCTAAGGCGTATGGGGTTTCTTTTTGGGTAATGAAAATATTCTAAAATTGACTGTGGTGAAGGCTGTGCCTATCTGTGAATATACTGAAATATTCTAAAATTGTATGCTCTAAATGGGTGAATTGTATGGTATGTGAATTACATCTCAATAAAGCTGTTAAAAATAAGAGTGATTAGGATTTTTAAGGAGGGAGCGTTCCAAGGGGGGGCCCAAGGCCTTAGTGTTGACTCTGTCCTGGGCTTGTGGTGAGAAGTCCAGTGGGCAGCACGGTGACTCCTGGATCGGCCTTTGAGATACTGGGTATAGTGGACACAGCACTGTTCCCACTGTGGAAGACTTGAGTTCAGCCTTGACTCAGTCCCCGAGGAGTGTGGCCCATCACAGGTAAATCGATCAAATCGCTTAACAGCCGAGCCTCGGCTCATATCTGTGGATTAGATTATATGTGTCCCGTCTATTCTCAGGGTGTGTTGTGAGGCTGAAGTGTGACTGAATTTCAGAGGACTCTGTAGATTACTGAGTGTTATACGTGTATAGGGTTCTAAAAAAGTAATTTCAACACCAAGAGGCCAAGTCAGCAGAGCACGTTTTCTGTCCTCTTGCAGACTGGTTGACCCGAGTGTAGCCGGCTGCATTGTGAACAGAACCATGCGTGGCCCCAGGGTGCTGGGCTCAGGCCTGGGAGCCCCTCATCTGGCCCCCACTACTCGAGCCTATTTTCCTCCTTCGCTGCACTCCTCTGTCTGTTCTGCTGCTTCTCTGGGTCCTTCCTAAAGTTCCTGGAGGCCCAGCACGAACCAGAGATGTGGGTGCTTCCTTCATGTGTGGAGCTTCACAGGAATGTCGTCCTGAGACACTGCTGGTGGTTCTGTTACAGTCCCTTCAGCTGCTTCCTGGGACTTCTCTGGTGGCCAGCATGTGCTTCCTAGCCATTGGGATCGTGTGAAGCATGTACAATACAAATTTCCCAGCCGACAGACTTCAGGTTGTTTGTGCATCCGATTGCACGTGTCGCAGCAGCTTCTGGACTCTAGATACTGTTTTTCTATTTAATTTTGGTGGTGTTGGCCTTTTATTTTGTATTCAGAATTCAGCCATACTATGAGGATTCCTACTTCTTCTGACTCTGAGAAGCCCAAGAATTAGCCTCTGGTTCCCAAAACCTGGGAGGGGGTAAACTGTGGGTCCCGGAGACCCTCATTTGCAGGGATGTGCAGAAAGCCCAGCGGCCGGCCACCAAGGGACAGTGTGGGCCTTCCTGCCTGAGGCCACTGGGGCCCAGGATGGTGTTGCTCAGGGCTGGAGCCTTCTCTGTTGGTTTGGCAGGATTTTTTTTCTTTTTTTTTTTTTTTTTTTTGCGGTACACGGGCCTCTCACCGCCGCGGCCCTTCCCGTTGCGGAGCACAGACTCCGGACGTGAAGGCCCAGCGGCCATGACCCACGGGCCCAGCCGCTCTGCGGCATGTGGGATCCTCCCAGACCGGGGCACAAACCCGTGTCCCCTGCATCGGCAGGTGGACTCTCAACCACTGCACCACCAGGGAAGCCCTAATTTTTTATTTTATAGTATAGTTGATTTACAACGCTGTGTTAGTTTCAGGTGTACAGCTAAGTTATTCAGTTATACCTCTACATATATCCTTTATTATTTTTTTTTAATATATTTATTTATTTATTTTTGGCTGTGTTGGGTCTTCGTTGCTGCGCGTGGGCTTTCTCTAGTTTTCGCGGGCTCTAGAGCGCAGGCTCAGTAGTTGTGGCGAACAGGCTTAGTTGCTCTGCGGCATGTGGGATCCTCCTGGACCAGGGCTGGAACCTGTGTCCCCTGCATTGGCAGGCGGATTCTTATCTACCGCGTCACCAGGAAGTCCCAGAAAGTTTAGCTAAATTTTTAATACTTTTTTTTTTTGCGTGGTGTGTGGGCCTCTCACTGTTGCGGCCTCTCCCATTGCGGAGCACAGGCTTCGGACGCGCAGGCTCAGCGGCCATGGCTCACGGGCCCAGCCGCTCCGTGGCATGTGGGATCTTCCCAGACCGGGGCACGAACCCGTGTCCCCTGCATCGGCAGGCGGACTCTCAACCACTGCGCTCCCAAGGAAGCCCAAATTTTTAATACTATTTTGTGGGATATTTATCTGCCCCAACAGGTATTTGTCAGGAAAACATTGTGTTTTTCCTGCAGTACTTCAGCATTTGTTGTTGTTGCTGCATCTGTCTTGAAGTGTCGCTTTGTACGTGTGCCATGAAAACTGCCTTCCCACATTCACCCTTTGTGTGGAACTGAGCCGATCACAGGCGAAAAAACAGGCCGGCCGCAGCTTGTTTGGACTTGTCTGAGTTTAGCAAATCCTTTGCATCAGGGAGCCTCTAACAGGGCATAGAGCCTTTGATGTGCCTTGCAGCAGAAACAATTTTCAGTATTTTCTAAATAACACTTGTAATATATTCTATAAAGAGCAAGTGTTCACATATTTCTCACTCAACATTGGTAACCCATCCTGAAAATCAGACATTCTACTTGAAAATAGAGTCTATTTTTCATCATGTTAAATGGGAAAATTTATTAACTCATTAAGTATCAGTCAATTTCCTAAAACATCTTTGAAACCCTGGTAAAGGACCTTCATATAAGAAATAGGCTATCATGTTAGAATGTAAAAAAGAGTTTCCTTGTTTTCCAGACAAGTGATGCAAATTATCTGCTGTTGCTTTTCCTGTGGTAACGCCTAGAGCCTCTGTGCGTCCCGGCGACTCAGCAGCGGGTGCCCTGGTGACGCTTTTTTTTTTTTTTTTTTTTAATTTTTGTTGGAGTATACTTGCTTTACAATGTTGTGTTAGTTTCTATTGAACAGCAAGGTGAATCAGCTGTACATATACATGTAGCCCCTTTTTTTTTTGGATTTCTTTCTCATTTAGGTCACCACAGAGTATTGAGTAGACTTCCCTGTGCTATACAGTAAGTTCTCATTAGTTATCTATTTTATACATAGTATCAATGTGTATATTTTCAGAGGTGCATGCAGCATGCTTCTCCCAATTGAATTTCAAATCCAACCTGAGGTTTTTTCCTTGCATGTTGTTTTGAGGAAATTGTTGAGTTTGTTTTTTGACATAAATACAAATTTTACCCCTTTAATAACCAAAACTGAAATACATATTAGAATAATTATATGATTTGTGAACTTAAAAAATGTTTTATTGAAGTATAGTTGATTTGCAGTGTGTAAATTTCGGCTGTACAGCCAAATGAGTCAGTTATATATATATATGTATTATATATATAGTCTATGAACTCTTAAACTATCAAAAACCAAAAGATATTCTACCAAACAATTTTAACCAGGATGATTTCCATGGGGAAATACAAATATGCCTGTATTTGTAATGTGGGTCAATGTTAATAGATGATGAGGTTAAGAAGTTATTTCTTCTCTATTTTGAAATAATTTGTATGGTGAAAATGAAATTTAAATTAATTTAAAAAATGTCTGGACTCCAACTCCCATTTTTCATGCTGAAGATAATTTTTTAAGGAAAGCTTCCTGGTTTTCAGGTAAGGATGGCAGATTGAACACATGTATACAGCTTCACTCTCTCCCAAACTCTCTCCCATTCTGCTAAATGAACAGGAAAGTGATGTTTAAAAACGTCAAACTCACAAGGCTGAATAAAGTGAGAGGGAGATGATAGCAATAAAGTTTTGGAAGCTGGGAGGCAGATGCATACGTCATAACTGACTTAGCAGATCTGAGAACGGCAGGTTCTGTGCTGGCAGTGAGGAGAGCTGAGAACTAATCCTGTTTGCACCACAGAATCATCAAAAGGCTCAAAATTTAGAGGCACCAGGGACCTTAAGGAAGTCAAAGAGAGAACCACAATGAAGAGCAGAAAACAAGAGGCTAACAGGAAGGGTCAGGAAGATTTGAGAGAGACCAAAGGGAATCTCCAGAAACAAATGACAGCGGAAACTTAAAAAGTAACCAACGGGCTAAATATTCGATTATAAGCAGTTGAAGAGAGGCTTTGTGAACGAGGTGAAAGGATTTTAATAAGAACAACAAAGAGTTAATGGAATGGAAAGTATGGTGGAGAAGGTGATTGAGGGGTGGAGGACAGAATGCAAGAGTTTCAGATACATTTGATGCCAGCCCCAAAAGCCAGCTTAGAATGGAGAAGAGACAGTGTTGGAAGAGCTGTTGGCTGGAACTAATGACAGATGTGATGATGGAAAAATCGTTTATTTCAAACAGGATAAATAACGTCCATGTTGAGAAACGTCACAGCAACGCTCCAAAACACCAAAGACCAAGACAACGTTTAAAGCAACCAGAAGTAAGAGCTCTTCCAGGGTGCTGACGGGTCCTGCTTGCCGCCCCTCAAGCAGGAGGGAGCGGTCCTGCTTGCCGCCCCTCAAGCTCCGGTGGGAGCGGCCGGAGACACTGGCCTCCTGCAGGGTAGCCTCCCGGAGCAGGGTGGAATGCTGTTCTCAGAGAAGCAAAGAATCATCAGGGAAAGCATGAGTTGCAAAATGGAATGGTTAACAAATGATGAACATGTTTGCATGAAATAATTATATTTTGTAGGGTTCAGAGAGAGACTACACAGCAACAGCAGGGGTGCCAGATGCAGCAGAACCCCGGTTTGGGGTGGGAGAGCAGAGAAGAGCACTGACGTCTGGGAACCCTGTCCAAGGGGCTCGACGCTCTGCCAGCTCTCCGGACACATGGAAGCCTCGCAGGGCCTTCAGAGAGAAAGAGACAGAGAGAATTGAGCGTCCGAATGACTTTGCGCTTCTCAGTAGCGGTTCTGGAGTCTAGAGGTCTGGGAAGCAGTAAGTTCAGAATCTGATGGAAGGTGACCTCCAGTGTGGTGCTCCGCCCACGGACGCGCCCTGCCCTCCCCGTCCTGGAAACGACCAAGATGCTCTTTACTGTTTGCGGTGAAGGGCGGCCCCTGGCCACGGCAGCGCCCAGCGATGGAGTGTGCCTCTGAGCGTGTTCCTCTTGCCGGGAGCGGGGCGAGGCTGAGCGCCCGCGTGTTTCCACCATTCTCCGATGTGGTTGCCGCCCCAGCCGTTCAGGAGCCTTCGGGCATCAGCATTGCGGCACCTGCGTTGCAGGCGACGTTAGGAGCGCTAGGGGCCAGGACCGGTTGCCTCCTGTGCTCTTCCCTCACCCCAGAGGCGGGAGCAGCTCGAGCCGCCCAGCTGACCTGCTCGCCAGTTTCACCCTTGTTTCCTTTACGTGTTCCCACCCCTTTCCCGGTACTACTGCTGATTCTTCACTCAAATTTGCTGGTGTTTGGGAGGTTTGGGGTTGGTATGGTAGTAATGGGGACAGAAAAGTAACTTTATATTTTGGGTGAGGAACCAGGTGTTAGGCGAGGTGGGAGAGAGGGATCCAGGGCGGTGCTGTGGGTACCACGTGAGACAGGAGCAGGGCGGGACGGTGCCAGTGGGCTGGGCAGGTGGCGATGGGGAGGGTGGGTTCTGGGAGAGGCTGCAGTGCTTGGCATCTTCCTAGGATAACTGGCCACCTTAGAAATAGGAGACTGGAAAGCTCAGCTAGGGAAATGGCAGTGGGCGGAGCAGCGCCGTCTTGATGCAAGGAGGTCTGTCTAGCCCGCGTTGCACTTATGACTTTTACAACTAGTGCAATTTAAATGCTTCACGTTTTGAATCATCCTATTAGCAGATGCTTCTGACGGTTGAACCCTGGCAGCTGTCACATCATCCAGAATAAACCCTTCTTTTATAACTGGCCAAACCCTCCTGTCCCACGTCTGCATGATCCTGGCAGTCTCGCCTCGGGCCGGGGGGCCGGCAGAGCTCGTGGGGTCACAGCCTCGCAGGGGCTCTCTGGTCGCTCACATGGTGCTGTTGTCTTGGTAGCTGCAGGTCAGGATTCGGCGTGAGCTCGGAGCTGGGCAGAGCTGGGCATCCCTGGGATACTCGTTGGGGAGGCAGCGCTCAAGCCAGTGCCACAGGCTGGGCAGACTTCCTGGGGTCTCCCACCCCTCCTTGAGTTTGGAGCCTGTGCTTGGACGGTAAAGGGTGTGGGTGCAAATCGCCGACCATCCCTGGGCAGTAGGGCTTCACTTGGTCGGCGCCTGCCCATCTCCCAGAGGAACACGTGGAGGCTGGTGCGCGCAGGGCAGTGCGGGTGCTGGGGAAGGTCCATGGGGACTGGATGCTGGAGGAGGTTCGGCCTCAAGTGGCAGCCACGGTGTGGTCCGGGAGCCATGGGGTGCATGTGAGCCCCGAAGGGTGAGTGCCCTGTGGAAATGTAGGATGGGCAGGGAGGCACTTCACACCTGCTTTTGGTTATTAGAGGAAAAAGGAGGTTAAAAAAAAAAAAGAATCCTAAGACTTGAGGTGAGCGTTCCAAATGCTGGCGGCACTTAGGACAGACTCGGGAGGAAGCCCGTGGGGCACCATGGAGGTTCTCCCAGGGCTGTTTGAGAAGTAGTTGTGTACTTAGATCCTCTCCCTCGCTGCCTTGAGTTGACAACTGCCCCTCCCTGTCCCAGGAGGCGTGTGAAATCTTTCCTCCTGGGAGAGGAGGCAGAGGTCACAGGAGCGGGGACTCCGGCACCAGTGAGGATGCAGGTACCTGCCCAGGACGTGGGCGGCCAGGCCTTTCCCTCTGTACCAGCTTTTGGTGGGGAGAGTCCAGCCAGAGAGGCCTACTCTGGCGCCCGTCCAGTGGGCCAGTGTACAGCCCTGCCAGGCCCAGATTTGAAGCTGAGCTTCCAGAAGGAAGTGGAGAAGCATCCACGTCGCTGAGGTGAGAGGACTTACATTCCCAGGGAGCAGGCAGTGCTGTGCAGGAGGGGACGGGGCAGAGTGTGGGCGGGAGGGCAGAGTGAAAGGTGCAGTGAGTGAAGCGAACGTAGTCGTGCAAAAGAACAGAAAGACATGAACAGTAGGAAATAGACCAGTAGAGGCCGCTGCAGCTGGTACAGGAGCCTCAGCAGCACAGGGTGGGGTGTGGAGCAGAGGGGCCCCGCAAGGGCCTGAGGGCAGGCTGGCTGGCAGGAGCAGGGGACCTCGGAGGCACCTCCAGACCTGACGCATGAACTCTGACCCAGCCAGATGGCCCATCAGCTGTCCAGGTAGGATAAAGGCGTTTTCAGACGCACACATTTTCAAAACCTTAGCACCCACCTGCCCTTTTTCAGGAAAAAGAAGAAACGGGAGCCAGGAAAAAGAGAGAAGAAACGGGAGCCAGGAAAAAGCTCTCGCAGAAGGGAAGGCGGTCCCAAAGCGGCGGTGCCCCGGGGCTGCCTGTGGGTGGAAGAGGCAGAGCACCGAGCCCACCCTGTGCCCACCAGCAGCCTCTGTTTGCCGGGACCCTGGGCTTGCCCTCAGCGGCTGGGCTGGAGGGTCCTGTTCACTTGCCGTATTAATCGGCTCCACTGCAGCGCCCCTGGAGGACGCCCCGCTCCACGTGTGCCGTCGGTGGGCTCCCCCAGCTCCGTGTACTGGCAGCTGAGTGCCTGGAGAGGCCAGGCCCGGTGAGGACAGGCGCCTAGGCTCCGGGGGGCGGTTGGAGAAGATGGTTTTTGCTTTCTGGACTCGCATTTGAAGTAGACAGGCTGCTCGTGTGAGGACGTCCAGAGTCTGGGTGTGAAGAGAGGTCAGTGGAGAGTGTGTCGAAGGTCTCCCGGGGCCGGGCCTGTCCCTGGGCACCTCACGCTGGGCCGGGGCTCTGTGATGCCAGCAGGAGCCTGTCAGCTCCGGTGCACGCCTCTCAGTAACAAGTGTTTTGGAGGTTTTCAGCTGAAATGAGGCCCCGTGACCCCACGTCAGCGGCAGCACCCTCTGCCCACCTTTGTCGTGGTGCTTTCCTGTGGTGGTTCTCACAGCTTAAAAACGAACAAGACAGCTCTTGGCCTCTCCCCAGGTTACCACCCCGCCTCCCTGTACCTGGCGCACCTGTGCCTGCTGTCCCTCCTCCCTGCTCCCCTGAGCCCGCCCCCACCGCCTGTCTCCGCAGGCTGCCAGCACCCTCTCCACGTGGGCTTCCTCGCCTCCTCCAGCCCTTACCTCTGTCATCTCTGCTAGTTCGCTGTGCCCGTAAACACGCGGGGCAGGAAAGTGGAGTTCCTGTTGTATGCTGATTTCTCCTAAGCTTGCATCCAAAACGTGGCCCTCGTCCCGACCCAGGTGCGTGTGGCCGACCACCTGCTTGACGCACCGAGTCAGCACCTGCTGGTGTGGCGGCTGCCCTGACGCGCTGTCTCCCTGCCTCTTGCACCCGTCATGCTGCCCTGGCTCGGCCTGTGCTGCCACCCAGGTTGCTACTCGTGCACCTGTCGAGCGATGTGTGGTGTGCGGTAAGCGGGAAATCCGTCGCACGGGGCGCCGCAGCAGATGACACCCTGTTCTGAACGTGTAGAAAACTTCTTCCAGTTTTCTAAGAAAACTCCCGAGGAGAGTGAACCGGCAGCTCTGGGGATCAGGGAAACAGTTGAGATCTCGAGGAGCACATGATCCATGCCATGTGCGCTGTTTAAAACCCCAGGGCCGGCGGGGTCAGGAAGCGGCTGGTGGCTGAGGTTAGGCAGACACCAGAGAGGGCTGGCAGCGCGCTTACTTGCAGGTCAGCTCTGCTCGGGCCAGCTGTGGGCCTGATTTTGTCCTCTGCTTGCTCTGTTGGTTATCCAGGGAGAGGTTTAAGTACTTCCGCTCCGGCTGTGTCTGGGTCTCCTTTCACTCGGGTGTCTGTATGCCTGATGCTGCGTTGTCCTGCTTTGTCCTTTGGTGGCCCTTCGTGGTGGCGGAGTGACCATCTCTGGGCGTCGCTGTCTCCTCCGGGTGTGAGAACCGCTCGAGTGTTTGCCGCTTTCCTGTCATTCGGTCCCAGCCCTCATGAGCCTCCCACAGTGGCTTCACTCTGGACGTTACGATGGCCACAGAGTAAGGAGCCACCCTGGACGCTGTCCACGTTGAGGTGACAGGCTGGGTGAGAGCCTGCATGCCCCCAGCCACTCCGGAAGCACCAGCTCTTTTGGGGGTGCAGCTTCTGAGGACTTGGTGAATCCTCCTTACTTTCCTTTTGTACCGCGGCCTGGAGGGGCAGCCTGCTGCAACCAAGGCCCTTGGAGAAGGGGTGGGATTGGAGACTCCTTTCTACTGTGCCCTGGCCCCCTTCTCCCCCTTCCCTCTCTCTTCCCTGCCGCCTCATAACATCAGCAGGTGTGGGGGGCTAAATGGCCCCAGGAGGGCTGTTCTGATCACCACTGCATCCCAGCTTTAGGACAAGGGATTCATGTCCTCTCATTTGGACAGGTACTGAGAAGTACCTGCTTCAGGGGTGGCTGGATCCAGATGCCAGGTGGAAGTGGCCCAGCAGCTGCAGGCCCCAAGCCCCATGCTGGCGCTTCCAGCAGGCAGGGCGTGTCCTGTGATCCTCGGGGACGTTGCTTCTGCCCTGCACCCATCCCATGGGGTGGGGTGCAAGCAGGGCCTCCACTCAAACACCTGGAGGGGCACTTCCCTGGTGGTCCAGTGGCTAAGGCTCCACGCTCACAATGCAGGGGGCCTGGGTTCGATTCCTGGTCAGGGAGCTGGATCCCACATGCTGCTGCTAAGAGTTCATGTACTGCATACCGCAACGAAGATCCCATGTGCCACAACTAAGACCTGGCGCAGCCAAATAAATAAATAAATATGAAAACAAAAATCTAATGACGTTAAAAAAAAAAACACACCTGGAGAGCCCCAGGGAATGGGGCTCCTAGCAGACAGGAGGGAGAGAAGCATAGACGGACAGCTGGCTCCTGTGGCACGTGCTGGGCCCAGCAGGGGCTTCGGAACGTGAGCTCAGACTTTGGCCTTTTAGAAACGGGACCTTGTTTTCTGTTCTGTAAGGTGAGGACGGACACAGCTGCCGTGTCCCCAGGTGTGCAAGAGGAAATGTGATGGAGTTTGTACAGCTCTTCCCAAGCGTCTTACTGTATACAGTAGGTGCTCAGTAAATGATGCCGCCAGGGCGAGGTCTGTGCCAGTTTAGATGCTGAAGCTGAGGCAGTTTTGTGGAGCAAGCGCGTTTTCACAGGTGGTCAGGGCAGTGTCGTGTTGCGCTGAGGCCACCTGCTGAGTTGTGGGTTCCATGCTTCCTGCCCCCACCCAGTCCTCTTCCTCATAGTTGCTTGTGGGGTGATTGCCCTTGTGCATACAGAAGGCTGTCTCTATCGTGACCTGCTCTCCCATGTGTGCTGCACAGGGAGTGCAGGTGCCCCCCGGAGCGCGGTGGGGTGGTGCGCAGGTGCAGACGGTGCCCTTGGGGTGACTGTGGTTCTAGGTTCCTTAGAGACGCCGCCGCAGCAGGCAGCTGCAGCCTCACCTGTTCGTAGCACGTGATGGTCCTGCCAGCTTTCCAGTCCCTCCCCAAAAGGTCGCTTCTCAGCCGTGACCCCGAGGCCGCTGGCCATGGAAGCGGTGCATATATCTTCCTTTTTCCCACGAGCTGTGACCACGGATGACTGCTGGGGCGGGGCCTTCTCACTCCCTGACTCACTGCTGTATCCCATGGGTGGGGCTGTGACTGAGCAGCTGGGCCTTTGACCTTTGTTGGGAGCTCTGACTTTCATGCCCTGGTGTGGGGTCAGTTTTCAGAGATGTTCCAAGGATGGTCCCCTGAGATGAAGCCTGGTTAGCTGTGCTGGCTCTTCCTTCTTACAGATGTGTGGCCCCCCACCCCACCGTGCGGTGGGCCAGCCCGTCAGGCCTGCTTCTGGAGGTGCCTTCTGCCCACACCCCAGAGCCACACCAGCTCTCCCTCAGGTCAGAGTGTCTTGTCCATTCTTGACCTTCACAGTTCCACATCCTTGTGTTTGAATGCATCTGGATCTGTAAAAATCTGGTCTGACAGTCTTTGTCTTAGCTAGACTGCTGGTCCATTTATGTTTATGAAAATTATTATATTTGAATTTATTTTTATGGTCTTATTTCACACTTTATTTGTCCTGTTATTTGGGGACAGATTACTTTTTTCCTCCTTTCTTAACTTCTATTTTATTTTATTATTTATTTATTTATTTTTTGGCTGCATTGGGTCTTCGTTGCTGCACGTGGGCTTTCTCTAGTTGTGGCAAGCGGGGGCTACTCTTTGCTGTGGTGTGCGGGCTTCTCATTGCGGTGGCTTCTCTTGCTGAGGAGCGTGGGCTCTAGGCATGTGGGCTTCAGTAGTTGTGGCACGCGGGCTCAGTAGTTGTGGCTCGCGGGCTCTAGAGCGCAGGCTCAGTAGTTGTGGCGCATGGGCTTAGTTGCTCCGTGGCATGTGGGATCTTCCCAGACCAGGGCTCGAACCCATGTCCCCTGCACTGGCAGGTGGATTCTTAAATACTGCGCCACCAGGGAAGCCCTTAACTTCTTTTGGGTTGATCTTTTTTTATTTCTTTTTCTCTCCTCAACTAGATTGGAATTCATTCATTTGGTTTCCATAGTGGCTGCCCTGGATATTTTAACACACAGAATTCATTTATCAAAATCTAAATTAATTGATATTTTTACTCTCCTCCAAACAATTCAGTGCTCTTAGAACACTGTGCGTCTGTTTAGTTCCATCCCAGGTATGGGCTAACCTCTCCCTCTCCCCCCGCAGCTCCTGCTTCCTCAGGGTGTGTGGGCTGGGTTTCCTAGTGGCCCTCATTTACCTGATGCCTTCGGGGCCTCAGCCTTGGGGGTGTCTCCAAGAGGGTCCACACCTGGGCACATCCAAGGCTTTCTGTTCGCTTGCCTGCCTCTTCTAAACAGTACAGATGCTCAAGATCAGCCAGGCCCTCAGATGCAGACAGCAGAGGGGTGCCTTGATTTCCCGTTGCCGGTTTTACTTAGCTTTTGCCCTCTGAGGTTCCGAACTTTCTTCCTATCTCATCAGTGGGTTAAATTTTTCCAGTAGGTTTAAAACTGTCCTAATAGTGTGTTTGTTCTCTCTTAAGAGGGCTGCTCAAAGCTGTCTGTTTCATTATTGTGACAGAAATGGCAGTGTTCTCTGAAGTCTTTACTCCCAGTAGGTCCTGGGGCAAGCCTCCTGTGTGTGTGTTGGTGGGGGGCGTGTCCCCTGCACGACGGGTCCCAGCTCTCCCAGCGGCCTGGCAGGCTTGGCCCTGCCAGGAAGGCACCGTCTCTTCTGCTACTGGAACTTGGCAGAAAGGAGTCTCTGACAGTCTGAGTTGATGAAACGTTCCTCATGTTTATCAGTACTTTTCTGGAACCTTCAGCGACGAACTGGATGGGACATCCCCCTCCGCCCCCCCAGGAAGGCGAAGCACCCTCAGACGCTGTCTGACAGCAGGGCTTGCCCCAGGCCTTCTGCACAGGGCCCTGTGGGACCCGTGGGGTCTGTTACTGTGACTGCCGGCACCACCTGCAGGTGTGCAGGGGCCCAGATCCGTGTTTCCTGATGGTTTTCCGGCAGATAGAGAAAAGGTTTCCACTTTGTTTTCCTTTCCTCTGTGTCTGGTTAATATTTTGTCCCACACTTTAGGTGAGTCCTGACAAAGCCTGTGGTCACCCAGTGCCTCCACCCCCGGGGCCTGAGAGCTATGAGAATGACTGGGAACCACGCATCACCCTCCCCCCTGCTCCGCTCCCTCCTCCTTGCTTGCTGGGTCGTGGGAGGGAGGTGTTGCTGTTGCTTCTGTGGTGGAAACCGCATTTTACTCCTGTTTCTGAGACGTGACCTTGCCGACCTTGGGACTCCTTGTTGGTCAGCATCTCTGGGTTTCACCGTTGACCCTGTGGACGCAGCCCCCTCCTCCGCTGCTGCCTGAGAAGGGCTCCACCTCCTGGCTGGGCCACCTCTTTGCTGGGCTGTGTTCAGCTGCGTGGTCTGTCTGCTGGTGGGAATTGGCCAGCTTTGCATTCCAGAAATATCTGCTGGCCTTTCAGCCTTGGGGGCGGGGAGGTCCTCAGGGAGGCAGTCGGCTTATGGGAGCGACTCAGGCCATGGCAGACAGGACCGCAAGGTCGTGCAGGTTGGCTGGCCCCTACCACCTTGCGTGGAGGTGGGGAGGACAGCAGGCTGGGGTGGGCAGGGCAGAGCTGGGCGGCCTCCTAGAGTCGGCTCCTGTCTGTCTGGACACACCAGTGGGTGGAGGGTGCCGTTCAGTGTCCCAGTGCCCAGCCCTGCCCGCCAAGGTTACCGCCAGTGGCTGTGGGCTGCAGGGGTCTTGGGATGTCCTGCCCTTGCCGTGGCCCCTTCCCTGCCCTTGCCGTCTCAGCGCCCCGGGGTAGTGGGGTGCAGCACGGAGGCGGGCGTCCCGGGCCCCATCAGGCCTCAGGCTGTCGTCCGGCGGGCGGTGGGCACCGTGCTCACACGTGTTCACACGCTCACGAGGCGCACACCCCGCTCCACGCAGGCGGCACTGGGCAGAGCGTCCCCCTCGGCCCCCGGCCTGCAGGTTGCAGCTTCCTGGGGCTCGTGCTCCAAGCAGACCCCATCAGGAGCCGGCACAGAGCGTTTCTGTTCCAGAACTCGCGTAGGAAGTTGGAATCAAGAACCTTCTCGCCCACGTGTGACCGGAGCCTTCCTGCAGTGGGGGCGGGGAGGAGCGAACAGTGGTCCGGTCCAGCTGCCCCTACGCAGCTCCGGCCTCAGCACCGGCCGGGGTCTGTGACAAGGACAAGCCGACCTGCCTGCGCAGGGGGGGGGAAGGGCGCCGAGCGACCACGTGGTGAGGTCGGTGGGCGGTGCGGCTGCTGAGAGCTCGGCAGCACCCGGCAAAGGGCAGCCATCGTCACAGCCCACTGAACTGTTTGTGAGTTTTTAGGTGTCTTTACTTCCCCTTGTGCCAGGTGCTCTTCAGGAGGCGGGGCTCCGGAGCCCAGGTGCCGGGTCCAGGGGCTCCTCGTCCTCTTGAGCTA
Organism: Neophocaena asiaeorientalis asiaeorientalis; assembly: GCF_003031525.2. Taxonomy (NCBI): domain Eukaryota; kingdom Metazoa; phylum Chordata; class Mammalia; order Artiodactyla; family Phocoenidae; genus Neophocaena; species Neophocaena asiaeorientalis. Next base: position 23,424,489 of record NW_020172779.1, on the reverse strand, counting down.
GGGCAGCCGGGCCCCCGGGGCGGAGCCGGCCCCCGGCTCACCGACGGGGGCGCCAGGGGGCGCGGGGCCCCGGGGGCCTTTGAGGGGCCTTGGTGGGGAGGGTGTCCCTCCTGCGGTGACTTTAAAGAGAGCAGACCTCCTTCAGGTGAGGGGTGTGCATGGAGCATTTTGGGGAGCCGGCCAGGACAGGGTGAGGGCGACCCAGATCCGTGAGTGGGGAAGGCCCGAAGCGCGACACTGCGCGGAAGAGCAGCACAGGGAAACGCCAGGCGGCCGCGTCTCCACACGCAGAGCCACGGGAAGTCTGACCACCTGCCCCGGCGCCACCTTCGCCCGCCGGGCGGGTGAGAAGCGCCTTAGGAAACCCCCGAGTCCTGGGCAGACAGCCTGTTGCCGCTCTTCTCTGTGCTTTGAGCCGTCCCACAGCGTCCTCAGGAGTTTCCTTTTCCTCAGGGACCCTCTGTCTTCTCCTGGGCGGGGTGGGGTGGGCGGGGCTGTGCGCGGTGCCACGTGGCCCCTGGAGTGAGTGTGAGAAGCGTCCGCGCTTCCGCCGACTTTCCTCTGAAGGAGGCAGGCCTGTCACTGCAGCAAGTGCTGCTGCGTCACGGGGCAGAGGTCTGGCTGCGGGGGTGGGAATGAGCAGAAGGCACAAGGAGGTTGGAGTAAAAAGGAAACATCCTCTGCCTTGAAGCGCCGCTGCTCCTCCTTCGTGGAGGCCCCGTCTCTGTCCTGCACCCCCGCCCCGTCGCCAAAGCCCCCGCATCATCTTTTGGGGCCGAGGCGGCTGGGGGCTCAGCCTGGAGGGGTCGGGAGTGGCTGCCCCGTGGGCGCTGGAGGTGACAGGAGGGCTGGCGTTGGCGTCGTGCAGAACGACAGGCCTGTCGCGCCGTCCTCCTCTGGGCGCCAGGGCGCTGTGCGCCTGGAAGGTTTGGGGAACCCGAACAGTTCGCTGGTGTTGGGCTGTTCCTGTCACAGGCCAGCTTGTGTCCCCGACCTTGGCTCGTGAACGTGTGATAGAGATTTTGTTCTCTCTAAACGGTCCTGCAGGGGCTCCGGTGCGGTTTTGTTGGTGAGGAAAGCCCAAGAAGGTGAGGGCTTGGGGACGCACACCGCGGATGAGCAGAGGGGTCTGTGTGTCCTGATTGCCTGTCATGCGACCCCGAGGCCAGACAGAAGCCACGTGCTGTCCCCAGAGTGGCAGCTTTCCGAGAGCTTGCAGGGCAGCTCCAGCCTCCGAGATTCACTTTACGTTGCGTCCAGTTGACTCCAAACAGCAGTGTCCTTTCTGTGTGGGGTGCGGTCTGACGTCCTTTTCCAGAAAGGTCTGAAAAGCTGGTTCTGACCTACGGGTTGATTCCATGACTTGCTGACGGATTGGGCCACGATTTTCAGCGTAACAGCGTGGCCCGTGCATTTGGGGGGTGGTGGAGGTCAGTGAGAACAGCTGCAGCGGGAGGTGTGGAGGCGGAAATGCCAGCCCGGCCTGTTGGCTGAGCGGGGAGAGCGGGGCCTTGTGCTGCCAGCCCACACGAAACTGAGATGGGCTCATTGTTCAGAACTTGGAAAACGTATTAAAAACAGCCTGGAGAATGGAACATAGGCCTTCTGGAAATGATGGCTGAGTAGAGGCTTGTTTGTTCTTCTTTCCTCCCTGAAACTCACTGAAATGGACAAAAAGAATGAAAAATAGGGAACAGGCTTTCGTCTACAGTGAATCTAAGGAATAGCCACAGCCAGAGGAGGGTGTCAGCCAGACAGGGAAGAGGAGCGAAAGCCAGAGCCTTGAGCGGGGCTGAGTTTTCGCCCAACAAAGAGGATTCTGGGGGCACCGTTGGCGACATTTACTTGGCAGAATGGGGTCTGTGGTTTGGGTGGGCCTTGGGGTAAACCAGATGTGGGTGGGCGTCCGGTGAGAGAGGAGCCGAAGGAGGAGGGCCCAGGTGCTCCAGCCGCATTTTCTACAAGATCCAGACTCAAGCGGTGAGATGGGGAAGAAGAGAGGGGAAACGGCACTCCCTGTGGACATGCCGGCCTCTGGCAGTGCCTTGGGCCGTGTCCCCCGTACTGTGGGGGCTAAGAGGCCTCCCAGTGAGTCCCCTGGCAGGCAGGCAGACAGTCACCCGAAGGAGCTTTTGCAGGAGGGCCTTCGGATGCCCATGGAGCCACCTTCCCACCTGCCCCCGCGCAGCACCAGGCAAGGCTGGGGTCCCAGTGCTCACTCAGAAGCCAGGAGACTCTTGCTAGAGCCAGAGGGAAGAAACTTCTGGCGTGTTCGGGGGTGTTGCTGTATGGCTCTTGAGAGAGCCAGCCTGAGCAGAGAGTATAGGGGAGAGCGGCCCGGGGCTTCCTAGAAACCGGACAACCCTACTGGGCACGGGTGCCAGCTGCTCTGTCTTAAGTTTGAGTTGGGTTTCCGTCACTTGCAACCAAAAAATGTCCTAAGACCAGAAACTCATTTCCAGAGCAGAACCTGTAAGGAAACTTGGCAGTCGAGCATTCTGGAGCCACACAGCTGGTGGGAGCTCCCCGGCTCAGTCCTGTCCCTGCCCTCGTTTATAGACGACCAGTGATCAGGAGCCAGCGTGGGACCCCCATGTAGGCACTGGAAGGAGGAGAAGGCAGCCCCGGGGGCAGGAGCGGAGCTCAGCTATGCACAGGAGGAGGAGGCTCCGGGGGACAGGATGTGGGGAGAGGGCGCTGGCAGAGCTGAGAAAGGAGCTGGGGGGCAAGAGCTGTGAGAGACGTGAGAGCCCCATGAGTAACGGCAGACAGCGGGGAGAGCAAGTCCCCAGGACAGCTGCTTGCAGAGAACGTGCCGTGCGGCACAGAGAGGAGCAGACGGGAGACAGTTGGACGATGGTCAGGGGCTGCGAGGCACCGGGCAGCGGGGCGTCCAGGGGGTGCACGAGACCCCCTGGGGTGGAGGGGCTGGCTTTGCGCCTTGAGAGTCATGTTTGGGAAGAATTGGGCAGCACGGCCCAGGACCTGGTGCCCAAACGGGACCCTCTGTAAAGCGTGGACCGCCGCCCTCTGCTCAGGTTGGGGGGGGTGGGATGTGCACAGGCAGGTGAGGGGGGCCCTCCAGGAGCTCCCCGGGCCGGGCCGGGCTGGGGCACCCGCGGGAGGAGGGTCCGTAAGGGCCGAGCGTCTGCATAGATTGGTGTTTGCAGGGGATATTTGTCTCTTCTCCCCATTTTACTTCCTTATTTGGTCATTTATTTATATCAATATGGACTTAGGGATATCCTTTTATACTTTATAAAAGTTATAAAGTATAATAGGATGACTTTTTTTTTCCCTCAAAATGTTCCAGCTTTGGTCATTGGGAGCTCTTTTATTTAGCACCATTGTCCCTTTGGCAGACCCCTTCATCGTGGGGTTTTGTTTTATTCTTGTTTTCCTTACTTTCTGACTCTACGAGATCCTCCAGGATCATCTTTTTATTTATTTATTTAATTTATTTATTTTTGGCTGCATTGGATCTTCGTTGCTGTGCGCGGGCTTTCTCTAGTTGCGGCAAGCGGGGACTACACTTCGTTGCTGTGCGCGGACTTCTCATTGCGGTGGCTTCTCTTGTCGCGGAGCACGGGCTCTAGGTGCGCGGGCTTCAGTAGTTGTGGCACGTGGGCTCAGTAGTTGTGGCTTGCAGGCTCCAGAGCTCAGGCTCAGTAGTTGTGGCGCACAGGCTTAGTTGCTCTGTGGCTTGTGGCATCTTCCCGAACCAGGGCTCAAACCTGTGTTCCCTTGCATTGGCAGGCAGATTCTTATCTACTGCGCCACCAGGGAAGCCCCATCCTGAGAACGTCTGACTTCCTGAATTATTTTCTTTTAAGTTTGTGTACATTGAGTTTCACTCTTTTTGCTGTAAAGTTCTTTGGGTTTGAGAAATGCATATTGTCAGGTATCCACAATGGCAGTATTACACAGAACCATTTTGCCACCGTAGAAAATCCCCTGTGTTCCCCCATTCAACCGTCCTCCCTTCTGAACCACTGGCATCCATGATCTTTTTACCAGCAATATAGTTTTGCCTCGTCCAAACTGTCTTAATACTTGGAGTCATACAGTATGTAACAGAACAAACATTTGAGGTCCTTAATTGTACAGTGTGCCAAAATCAATTCCAGGTGATTAAGGAGTGTGTTTATTCAGTAAATGTTTGATTGGTTACTGTGTATCGAGGATATAACAAAACAAACATCATCTCTGCCCTCAAGGAGCTTACCCTCACCCTCTAGTGGGGAGACAGATGGCATATCACAGTTATAATGACATGTGTGTGACTATACTACAATCCACCTACACACAAGATGGAGTAACAGGGATCAGATTAGCCCTCCCACTCGAAACTAATAAAAAGCTGGGCGGCTTCCCTGGTGGTGCAGTGGTTGAGAGTCCACCTGCCGATGCAGGGGACACGGGTTCGTGCCCCGGTCCGGGAAGATCCCACATGCCGCGGAGCGGCTGGGCCCGTGAGCCATGGCCGCTGAGCCTGCGCGTCTGGAGCCTGTGCTCTGCAACGGGAGAGGCCGCAACAGTGAGAGGCCCATGTACTGCAAAAAAAAAAAAGCTGGGCAATAGTTGTGAAACCTTGGTTTTCTAAACTTTGGGTATGAGGCAGCAAAGTACAGTGATGCTTACAGGATGAGAATCAGACAAGATGAGCCTGATGGTTTCTGCAGCTCTTACGGCATTCAGGGAGGTGTAGGGATGCAGAGCCTGGCAGATTCCCTCCATAAAGGAGCTGGAGCTTAGAGTCCAGGGCAACTAAGGGGACTAGAGTTTGCAGGCAAGAGCACCAGAGAGCAGAGAGCCGCAAACAGAGAGAACTTGGAGATGTGCAGAGGGTCTCTCTTAGTTTCCAGCAGAGTGTTGATCAGTGTGTGGGTGTGGGGAAACCACCAGAGGCCAGGGAAAGAGTCACTCAGAAGGATTAAGGGGAACAGTCCCCAGAGCTGTCACAACACTGTGAAGAGTGCCTTGTCATCAGGCAGAGTGAAAACCTTCATAATTCACAGGGCACTGGGCAGGCTACTCAGTGGAGAACAGCTAGCCCTGGAATAAATGCTGCTATGTGCCCCTGGACAATCTTAGAAACAAGAACCAAAAGTTTCACACTGTTTCCAAGTAACTGTATCCCCAAACAAAGCTCAAAAATATTTATAGGAATACAGAAATATACAGCTCACAAAAGGGTAAAATTCAGTGTCTGGCATCCAATCAAAATTACCAGGCATAGAAAGAAACAGGAAAATACAACTCATTAGGCAGTGAAAATTCAGTTGAAACGGATGCAAAACTGACTCAGATGTTAGATTTAGCAGACGAGGTCATTACAGCAGTTATTATAGCTACATTCCATATGTTCAGAAAGCTCAAGGAAATATTCGAGACTTTAAGTAGAGACCTGGTGAAGTAAAGACACTGAACTAAAGATCCAAACTAAACTTATAGGTTTGACACCAAACTGTCTTGAGTGCAAAACGCACTGGATGGGATTAACAGCAGCTTAGATGTGGCAGAAGAAAAGATTAGTGAATGTGAAGACAAAGCAGTAAGAAGTATCCGAACTAAAACAAGGAGAGGAAAAGTACTAAGTAAACAATGCAAAAAACGAGCCTGACTGAGCTGAGGGGCAGTGGGCAGAGGCTGCGATTTGTGTAATTGGAGTTCCCAAAGAGGGAGGGAGGGACAGAAAAACTACTTGAAGAAATGATAGCCAAAAAGCCTCCAAGTTTTATGAAAACTATAAACCTAGATCAAACAATCTTAAACTCTGAGCACAAGGAACATGCACAGACACATCATAATCAAATTGCTCCAAGTCAGTGATGGAGAGAAAGGTCTTAAAAGCACCCAGAAAGGGCTTCCCTGGTGCCGCAGAGGTTGAGAGTCTGCCTGCCGATGCAGGGGACACGGGTTTGTGCCCCGGTCCGGGAAGATGCCACGTGCCGCGGAGCAGCTGGGCCCGTGAGCCATGGCTGCTGAGCCTGCGCGTCTGTAGCCTGTGCTCCGCAATGGGAGAGGCCACAACAGTGAGAGGCCCGTGTACCACAAAAAAAAAAAAAGCAGCCAGAAAAAAACACATAATTACACACAGAGGAACAAAGATACGGACGATGGCAGATTTCTCTTTGGAAACAATGCAAATGAGGAGACAGTGGAGCACCGTGTGCAAGTGCTGAATGAAAACTGTCAGCCTAGGAGCCGACACTGGGGCAAATATCTCTAAAATGAAGGTGAAATAAAGATACTTCAAACATAACAAAAGCTGAAAGACCTTCACAGCAAGAAATGTTATAGGAAATTCTTCAGGCTGCAGGAAAATGAAACCAGATGGAAATCTGGATCTATGTGAAAGAATGGAGAGTCCTGGAAACGTACCTACATGACTAAATATATGACACTTTCTTATTATTTAATTCTCTTTAAACGGCATCTCTTTAAAACGCAATTATTTAACTAAAAATAATAATTTAGCAGAGCTGGGGGATTGTAACATAAATAGAATAAAATGTATGACAAAAATGGCACAAAGTCCAGGAGAAATGGCAAACTCATATGCTTGAAGAAATATAATTTCACTTGAAGGCAGACTATGATCAATTAAATATGGATGCTGCAAACCCAGAAGCAGCTGCTAAAATAGCAAAACAATGAATTACATACAGCTGATAAGTCAACAGTGGAGATAAAATGGAATCACATAAAATAATTCAAAAGAAGGCAGAAGGGCTTCCCTGGTGGCGCAGTGGTTGAGAGTCCGCCTGCCGATGCAGGGGACACGGGTTCGTGCCCCGGTCCGGGAAGATCCCACATGCCGCGGAGCGGCTGGGCCCGTGAGCCATGGCCGCTGAGCCTGAGCGTCCGGAGCCTGTGCTCCGCAACGGGAGAGGCCACAACAGTGAGAGGCCCGTTTACCGCAAAAAAAAAAAAAAAAAAAAAAAAAGAAGGCAGAAAAAGAGGAAAGGGGGAACAAAGAACAGATGGGAGAAATCAAAAATAGGAAACGAGGGTAGATTTCAACATAACCTTGTCAACAATCACAAATATAGATGGTTTAAACACCCCAATTAAACAACACAAATTGTCAGATTGCATAAAAAAGCATGACCCAATTATATGCTGGCTTACCCAATAAACCCACTTTAAATATCAAGAGACAAATAGGTTAGTAAAAGAAAGGCAAAAGAGATACAATTCTAACGCTAATGGAAAGAAAGCTGGACCTGCTGTAATAATATCAAATGTACTCATTCCAGAGCAAAGAAAACTACCAGGTAAAGATATTTCATAATGACAAAGAGGTTAATTCCTCAAGAAGATACTATAAATTTTATGTACTTAATAACAGAGCTATGAAACATGTGAAGCAAAAACTTAGAGAACTGCAAAAAGAAATAAGCAAAGCCACAATTGTAGTTGGAGCTCTCAGTACCCTTTCGTCAGTAACTGATGAACAGGTAGACAGGAAATTAGTGTTGGCACAATCAACCAAGTTGATGTGATTGACATATATAGAGCATTCCACCCAACAGCATGTTTTTTCCAGTGCATATGAAATATTTACCAAGATAGACCATTTTTCTGCACCATAACTTTTTCGACAAAAACGGTACTAAATTAGAAACTATAAAAATATCTGGAAAAAAAGAAAAAAAAATATCTGGGACTTCCCTGGTGGCACAGTGGATAAGACTCCGTGCTCCCAATGTAGGGGGCCTTGGTTCGATCCCTGGTCAGGGAACTAGATCCCACATGCATGCCACAACTAAGAGTTCGTGTGCCACAACTAAGGAGCCCGCCTGCTGCAACTAAGACCCAGCGCAACCAAATAAATAAATTTTTTTTAAAAAATCTGGAAAATCACCAGCTATTGGGAAAGTAAATAACATACTTCTGTATAATCCATGAGTCAAAGGAGAAATCAAAAGGGAAATGAGACAGCTTTTGAACTGGGTGAAAATGAAAATATAGCATATCAAAATTTGTGGGATATCGTGATAGCTGTCCTCTAAAGGAAGTTTTATAACACTAGATGCCTAAATTGGATTAAAATTTTAAAAGGTCGCAAATCACTGAACTCAACTTCTACCTTAAATTAGAAAAAGAGCAAATTAAATCCAAAAGAATGCAAAGAAAGGCAGTAACAGATCGAAGCGGAAATTAAAGCAGAAAAATAATAGAGAAAACTGATAAAGTGAAAAACTGTCTTTTTTTAAACAAGGTCAATAAAATTGACAAGCTTTTGACCAAACTGATTAGGTAAAAGACTGAAAAGACATAAATTACCTATATCAGGAACAAAAGAGATGGCATCACTACAGATTCTATTGATCTTAAAAAGATAATATAGGAATACTATAACAACTTTATGCCAATAAATTCAGCAGCTTATGTGAAGGGGACAAATTCGTTGAAAGAGAAAACCCACTAAAGCTCACTCAAAAAAATGCATGCCCAGATGGCTTCACTGGTGTATTCTACCAAACATTTGAGGAAGAAATAATAGCAATTCTGCACAGGCTCTCCCAGAAAATTGAGAGGAGGGAATATTTCTCAAATCATTTTATTTTGCCAGTATTATCTTGATACCAAAACCAGACAGACATCACAAGAAGAATAAAGTACATATGAACATAGACGCAGAAATTCTTAACAAAATTTTATTTTGTTAACAATATATGATACATACAATATATATACGTGATACAACAATATATAAAAGTGATAATATATCCTGACCAACTGGGATTTGTCCAAGGAATACAGGGTTGGTTTAACATTAGAAAGTTAATCAATGGAATTCAACTATTCTGAAACCAAAAAAGAAAAATCATGTGATCATTTCAATACACATGGTAAAAACGATTTACAAAATCCAACATCCATTTCTGATTTTTAAAAAACCCCACAAAGTAGGAATTCAAAGAAATTTCTTCAACCCAACACAGGACATTTATGAAACATCTGCAGTTAACATCATACTTTTTTTAAAAATAAAATTAATTAATTAAGTTTTATTTTTAGCTGCGTTGGGTCGTCATTGCTGCGCATGGGCTTTTCTCTAGTTGCAGCGAGTGGGGGCTACTCTTCGTTGCTGTGTGCGGGCTTCTCATTGCAGTGGCTTCTCTTGTTGCGGAGCACGGGCTCTAGGCATGCGGGCTTCAGTAGTTGGGGCACACGGGCTCTAGAGCACAGGCTCAGTAGTTGTGGCGCATGGGCTTAGCTGCTCCGCGGCATGTGGGATCTTTCTGGACCAGGGCTAGAACCCGTGTCCTCTGCATTGGCAGGCAGATTCTTAATCACTGCGCCACCAGGGAAGTCCAACATCATACTTAATAATGATACACTGGCTGCTTCCCCTGAGATCAGGAATGAGGCAACTGTGTCTGCTCTTACCCATCCTAGTCAGCATCTTGGCGGAGGTTCTAGCCAGGGCAGGGAAGGAAGAAAAAGAAAACGATCCATATTGGAAAGGAAGAAGTAAGATTGTCTGTGTTCACCATTGACATGATCATCTATGTAGAAATTCTAATGAAATTTTTTAAAGGGAGGGCACAATTAGAGCTAATGAGTGAGTTTAGCAAGGTTACCAATATGCAAAACCAAATGATATACTTCTGTACTAGTAACGAACAATTGGAAATTGTTTTATATTTTGTCAGTGTCCAAAATATGAAATACAGGTAAATTTGACTAAATATGTACAAGATCTCTGCACTAAAAAAAAACTACAGAACATTGCTGAGAGAAACTGGTAACTAATGGAGAGATATGCCCTGTTCACAGATTTGAAGACTCAGAATTGTTACGATGTTAGTTTTCTTCATGTTGATGGGTAGATTCGATGCAACTGCAAGCAAAATCATAGCAGCCTATTCTGGAGAAACTGAGAAGCTGATTCTGAAATTCATATGGAAATGCAGAGGACCTAGAATAATTAAAACAACTTCAAACATGAAGAGCAAAGTTGGAGGGCCAACACTACCTGATTTCAGACCCAGGGCATGTGGGTCACCAAGATGAGGTGTCTGTCCCAGATTGGAGAAGGCTTTCTGGAGGGGGTGATGCCTTAGCTGGCACTGAAATGAGGAGGGCAGGGCAGCCAGATGCACTGGAGGTGGTAGCCTTGCTGCTCTGGACCAGCCGGGAAGGATGGCAGATGAGTGAAAGGAGGTGCACAGTTTGAAGACATTGATTTGAGTTGTTCTCAGGTTATGGTAGGTACCTTTTACTTTTTCCAAAATTTCACTAACAGTGCTGTTTTAATTTTTTTTTTTTTAATGTTGAAGCCATACAAGAAGGTCACCTATTTTCTCTTAGACAATTAGAAAGACTTGTTTCATTTTTTTTTAAATGGCATTCCTGGCAGTCTTAAGCATTCCTAATAGTTGTGTGGACATTCCAGTGGTAGGAAGGAGGCGGCTGGGAGCCTGTTCTCCAGCCCAGGAACTGAGTGGAGTCGGGTGGGACACGGGGCGTCACAGTCCTTCTGGGCCTTAGAGAAAGTGTCTGATTGGCCAGCAGCGTCCCTTGCCCCTGGGCCCCTGGCTGGCTGTGTTCCTGTGCCCTGAACCTGCTTTCTCCCCGCCTTGATTAGCACAGATAGGATCTGTGGACCAGCCTCTTCCAGAGAGGGCCTCGTCCCGAGAGCAGCTGGGGTGAGGACGGGGCAAGGGGCAGGTGTCCCCTGCTGCGCTGCCGCTGCTCCACAGTTCTTCAGACGTTTTACTGAAGTGAGGCTTGTGTACAAGAAAGTGTGAAAGCGATGGCATGGAACTCCAAGAGCTTTTTTTTTTTTTTTTTTTAAATTTATTGGGTCTTAGTTGCGGCATGCGGGATCTTTCGCTGCGGCGCACAGGCTTCTCTCTTCTCTAGTCGTGGCGTGCAGGTTTTTCCCTTCTCTAGTTGTGGCACGCGGGCTCCAGGGCATGTGGGCTCTGTAGTTGTGGCGCGTGGGTTCCAGAGTGCGTGGGCTCTGTAGTTTGCAGCATGCAGGCTCTCTAGTTGAGGCGTGCGAGCTTAGTTGCCCCATGGCGTGTGGGATCTTAGTTCTCTGACCAGGAATCGAACTTGCATCACCTGCATTGGAAGGCGGATTCTTTACCACTGGGCCACCAGGGAAGTCCCTCTGAGAGCTTTTGTAAACCAACACATGCTCAATGGTGGCCCTGCCCCTTGGGCCCACCTGTCACTACCCGGCATAGAGGCGGCTGCTTCTGATGCGCCGGCAGAGGCTCGTGTGCCTGATGTTGAACGTACGGAAGGGGATCGTGCTGGTGACTCCAGTGTGTCAGGCTCCTGTCTCTCACCCCCCGGAGCCACACCCAGGTTGTCGGGGGCAACTCCCGTGTGCCGTTTCTGCTGTGACGGGCATGTGGCAGTTTCCCGTTGCGGCTGCTGGGAATGCCATGTGCAGGCTTCGGTGAGCGGCCATGTGGCCTCTGCTGGCCCCTGTCGCTGGAAGTGGCAGCCCTGGATGACCGGGCCTCGGGGTACGTGCAGCCTAGGAAGTGCTGCCAACCCGGTTGGAGGGTGTTAACCTGCGCCCTGCAGCCGGTGAACCTCCACACTCTGGCCAGCGTGGGGTAGGTTTACTTTTCCATGCTAGCCATTCTGGTGGGTACGCTAGTGTCCCATTATGCTTTTAATTAGCATTTCCCGATGACTAATGAGGTGGAGCACACTTCTGTGTGTTTATTAGTCATTTAGATTTTTGTTGTTGTTAAGTGTGCTTTCAAGTCTTTTGTCCTTTTTTCTATTGATTGTGGTTTTTTCTTATTTATTTCTAGGAATCTTTTATATGTTCTGGAAATAGTCCTTTGTCAGATCAGATCATGTACACACATTTATGTAATGTATTATACATATTCTATGTATCAAATATCTCCTACCCTGGATTTGTCTTTTTTCTTGTAATGGAAAAAATTTATTTTTAAAATTTTTATTTATCGAAGTATAGTTGATTTACAATGTTATGTTAATTTCTGCTGTACAGCAAAGTGATTCAGTTATACATATATATCTATTCTTTTTCCTATTCTTTTCCATTGTGGTTTAGCACAGGATATTGAATATAGTTCCCTGTGCTCTACAGTAGGACCTTGTTGTTTGTCCATTCATTATATACTAGTTTGCATCTGCTCATCCCAAACTCCCAGTCCTTTCCTCCCCCACCCCACTCCCTTTGCCAACACAAGTCTGTTCTCTATGTCTGTGAGTCTGTTTCTGTTTCGTAAATAAGTTCATTTGTGTCGTATTTTAGATTCCACATACAAGTAATATCATATGGTATTCGTCTTTCTCTTTCTGACTTACTTCGCTTAGTATGAAAACCTCTAGGTCCATCCATGTTGCTGCAAATGGTATTATTTCATTCTTTTTTATGGCTGAGTAATATTCATAATGGTAAAAATTTATAAGCAGAGGTTCTTAATATTATAGTCCAATTTGTTAATGTTTCTTTTGTGGTTAGTGACTTTTTGTGTCTGATTATGTGCACCTACTCTAAAACCACAAAGATTTTCTTCTACATTTTTTCTAAAAGTCTTACTGTCTTACTTTTAATGTTCAGAGCATCGGTTTACCTAGAATTGAGTTTAATGTATTGGATGAGGTAGGGGTCAAGGTTCATTGTTTCCCATGTGTAAATCGTGTCAATGCAGCACCGTTTTTGAACAGCCCCCTCTGTCCTAAATCTGGGGGCCTTGCGTGTGCATAGGTCACCCTTGAGTGTTGCCCAGTCCAGGGCGTGCCATGTGCCTCTCGCTTGTGGACACGGTAGCGCCAGGTGGGTAGTGCTGTCCCTGTTTACCAGGCAAGAACACTGCGCTCAGAGGGGGCAGGCAGCTTGCCTAGGGCCAGCTGGCGAGGGGGTCTGGATGCCTTCCGCGGGAGCTGGGCAGGGGCCGGATCCTGGCTGGGGTTCAGGGTCGGGCGCGGGAAGCTCAGAAACCAGCTCAGGCAGGAGTGTGCCTCATTCTCGCCGGCAACCTGGACCATGAGGGGCCAGGCTGGGAGTTACTGTTTCCCCAAAAACCCAAAGGCATAATAATGTGGCTTCTGCTCTCAGGGCAGTGCCTTCCCAACTGATGCTGAGGGCATCCCACTGACCTGCTGACATCCGTCCACCTGGGTCCTCAGGAAGAGGCTGCGATGTCCCAGACACAGGACTACGAATGCGAGAGCCATCATGCTGGCCTGCAGGAGTCTCGGATTTCAGGATCTAGCACGAGGTAAGGAGGCTGACTTACCGGGGGCCAGCAAAGCAGGAGGCTTTTCCTCGGCTTGTCAGTGCTGTCCTGCCTGCTTACGCGGCCTGGCCCCACTCTCCTCCACGAGGAGCTGTGTGCTGCCTTCTGAATCTGGCTTCCCCGGGGAGCCCCACCTCCTGTCGCCAACAGGCTGCAGAGCAGGGAGGGCTTCTCCTCAGGCAGTGGACACCCTGCCAGCCCTCAGCTGGGCCCAGCCCCTTAGGCGCCCTCTGGGCATCCACGCCGAGGCAGGCGGCCACAGATGATCCCTTGCGTTTTTCTAATTTATGGCTTTATTTGGGAATAATTCCACAAGTTGCATGAACAGGAAGAGTGCTCTGAGCATCAGGTCCCCTTACCCAGTTCATGCTCTGTGCCGCCGTGCGGCCGCTGCTCCTTCCACAAACAGCACTGTTCTGAGTCATCTGGGGGGACACGCACATCCAGCCCCGTGTTTGCTCACATCTCCCGGGACAGGAGGTGCCGTGCGTAAATCTGTGCGATGGGAAGCACCCGCCTCCTGTACCGCCTGGTCCGGCTTTGGCCGCTGGCTCCTTGCCGTCCTTCGTGGCATTTCCGGCCCCTCCAGCGCCGCTTACCCCGAGTCTGCTGCACGTCTCCCATGTGTTTTGTAACCTGGAAGATTTCCACTTCCTTCCTCTGCCTTTTGCGACATAGACACTTTTTCAGGGAAGCCACCCTTGTTAAGATAGAGCACTCGGGTTGGTTTTTCCGATGATTTCTGAGCAGAGTGTGTCCTTCTGCAGGTTCACGGCCACCTGCCGTCCACCTGCTCTCGGGACAGTGGCTGTTTGCCTCGCTGCCGTGCTCCTCGCCAGTTTCGGGGCTTCCACCGTTTCTTCCTTGACCTGGGCCTTCCTGGGATGGGTGCAGAGCTGGATGCCTTCCCAGCCACGGCACCCGGTCCACACCGGCCAGCCAGTGCCCCCCGTCCCTCGGGAGCAAGAGCCCCTCCTCCCCATTGCTGTGTTCACTTGTGGATCCCTCTCAGTGTGGAATCACAAATTCCGTTCTGTTTTCCGTGGTTTGTCGTTCATCCCGCACTTAATGACTTGGTGCTCTGCTGTACCAGATGGGCCGGTGAGACTCCTCCAGGCTGGCCCCGGTGATTCCTGGTGGCTTCCCCGGGCTCCAGGTGCATCCTGGGCTGCCTCCCCGCACCCCCTGTTGGCTGTTTCTCTGAGGGGCCCCGTTCCCCAAGGGAAGACTAGGGTCTAAGGACCAGCGTGTGTGCTCGTGGCTCCTGCGACGTGTGTGTTTCTTGACCCTTTAAGCAGAAGGGCTAGAAGCGCTGAGTTTGCGTGGACATCTCCGGTCGCGGCCAGCCCTTTTCTGAGGCGTTTTCTTGCCGCCTCCTGTACCACCGTCCGGCGCCTCCCCCAGGAGAGCCCTGTTTCCAAGAGCCACAGTGCAGTGACTCGTTTGTTCAACTGACAGTGTGTCCAAGATGGTTTCAAAGTCGCTTGCCCATTCTGCTACAGAGGTGTGTGTGTGTGTGTGTGTGTGTGTGTGTGTGTGTGTGTGTGTGTGTGTGTACATACACATACTAGAGAAATGTCCAGGACTTACTTGCGCGCCCACACGCACCCTCCCCCCAGCAGCAGGGTTGGCGTCTGGTCCTGTGCTCACGCTGGGTTAGCTTTCTTCTCCCTCTTGTGGTTATGATGTCCATCGAAATACAGTTGCGTCCATTTGTTTCAGTTTGAGGTTTTTTCCTCTCCCTTTCCATTCTTATTGATTTAATTTTGTTTTGGTTTGTTTTGGTTTGGTGTTTTTGGCCGTGCCCACTCGGCTTATGGGATCTTAGTTCCCCAACCAGGGATTGAACCTCGGCCCCCGGCAGTGCAAGCGCCGAGTCTTAACCCCTGGACTGCCAGGGAAGTCCCTAATTTTGTTTTTTAAACATGTAGACCCTTAACATGCTTTCAAAAGACAAAACGATTCAAAAGGTATTTATATTCAGAGAAGGGCCCCCCCAGACCTTCTCCGTGCCCCCACCTACCTCTTGCAGGAGGTTTTCTGGTTTATCTCCTATGTCTGTTTGGAAGGGTGCCCTGGACCTCGGGCCCCAGAGGTGGCCCCCTTTGCAGCCTCCTGGGTGTGGGGCCACCAGCCCCGCGTTCAGTGTAGGTGTTTCCAGTTAGCGTGTGCTTAGGAGTGATGCTGCGGTGAGCGCCTGGTGCTGGTGTCATTTTGTTTTCTTGGCGGTGTGTCTTCAGGGAGATTGGGGGAGGGGTTGCTGGGCTGGAGATGTCGTGCCCTCACGTGCCCTCCGTGGGGCCCTGCACGCTGCCCCTGTCTGCCCACAGCCTCCCCCAGGACAAGGCTCGGGCCTGGATGTGGTGCCCGGGGGCTGGGGGCCTCAGTGTGGCGTGGGTTTTATGTCTGATGCCAGGTGAAGTGGGACATTTCACATATGTTATTTACTTTAAGAATTGTCTGTTCTTATCTTTTGCCCATTTTCCTGTAGTATATTTGTTTTCTTCTTGTTCAAATTTGTGTATTAAGTATATGAACCTTTTATCTGTAATTTATATTGCAAATATTTAATATTCTCACCAATGTGTCCAAAGAAACCAAATCTTTTTTACTTTACAATTTACTGATCTTTTTTTAGTGCCTCTGGGTTCTTAGTCACTGCTAGGCGTGAGCTTCCTGTGTGTGGCATGAGCTAGGGGCCTTCCTGCCCAGAGACCTCAGCTTCCAGCACCGTTTGCTGGAGAGGCTGCCCCTTCCCTGGTGAACGGTCCTGCCTCTCCTGTTGCAGGATCCCCACTGCAGGGGCTGTGCTTGGTCACACTCGCCTCCCTTTCACCTGGCAGATTGCCTGGGACATACTTGGCACTCGTGAGGCTCTCCCCGGAAGTAAGTATTTGAACAGGTCATTGTCTGCGAGCAAACATCTCCAGGACTTGGAAGAAAGAGGCAGGTCGTCCACGCAGCCTGCCCGGCACATGGGGAGAGGCCGCGGCCGGCGTCACACCCAGGAAACCGCTGTCATCTTGAATCTTCCGGCTCTTTCCCCAAATGGTTCATCCTTTCCTACCCAATTCACGTTAGACATCGTCGCCATATAATCTCCCTCGAACTCCATTCCGATGGTGTGGGTGGGTCACTGTGATCAGCCTGTCACCCACAGGTCCCGACCCTTCCTACTGGCAGGGAAGCCCCAGAGTGGTTTCAGCACCATTCCTCCATCACGCGCCCGGGGACCAAGCATCCTTAGGCTCTGCAGCCCCCACTGCCCGGGTGCTAGGTGTGGACAGCACCGACCTCGGGGACGAGGTCTGCCCTCCCCTCCCTGCCATGGGGTCTGCTCGGGCCCCGCTCGCTCCCAGCCCTCCCCAGGCTCCAGGTTCCAGCACATTCTCTGCCCCCTGGGTCACCGGGGGACTTGGTTCAGTGCCGTAGGGAGCGCCCAGAACGTTCTTCTGAAAAGGCGGGGTCCTGCCCACGTGCGCACAGGGATGCGCTGAAAAGGGAACAGATGCTTTTCTTTATTCACAGGGAATTATCGCCATTAAATTCATTTGAAAACGTATTTAGAGCAAAAATAAGAATTGTTATCGCTTCCCTGGGGCTCAGAGTGTTCAGTCCAGTGCTTTCTGAGCATCTCTGCTGGGTCAGCCCTTCCTTGGGTAGCGTCTGCCTTTTGTCCCAGCCGATCCCATGCCGCGGCCCAAGGGGAGAGCAGGCGGTCAGCTGAGGGCAATCTCGGAACCTCAGGGCTTCCTTCCTCGCGGGGGCAAGACCCCCAGCTCCTGGCCTGGTCTCCAGGCGCCTTCGTCCCTGGGTGGGGGGCGCCCTCAGGCAGTGCCCGCCAGCTTCCAGGCCTGGTGGCACCCGTATCCTCTGGCTGAATGCGGAGTGCCCGCTGAGCTGCGCTGGCGGTGCCTTCCATCCTAGGGCAGTGCAGGCGGCCGCAGCTTCCTGGTTAAAAGTACCCAGTTCCCAAAGTTAGAAGTTTGCTCCGTCTTCTGTGTGGACAATGGCCAGCTGGCGGCCGTGGGGATCCAGGCAGGAGGAGGCAAGAGGGCCACACACTCCCACCAGGCAGAGAAGCAGGGCAGGGGCTGGTCCACTCAGTGCCGCGAGGTCTGCCTCCTGTCCTCTACGTCTAGGACACCGCCTCACGGCCTCTGTCCCTCGAGCCGTCTGACCCCAGGATGCCCACCCAGCCCTGCTCCTCCCGCTACAGGATGGCAGGTTAGGCAGCGGTCCCACATGGGCAAGCACGGAGCCCCAGTGCCCTCCCCCACTGAGAGCTGCCCAGTGTGACCGCAGGTAGAGGGAGATGGGAGGGCTGCAGCTCGGAGAGAGAGGGGGCTCGCTGGCTGGATGACCGGGGCGGGGGGAGGCCGCTCAGACGTGGCCAAGCCCCACAGGCCGGGCCCACTTCGCACTTCCTCCTCCAGCCCTGAGGATCCTCAGGGCTCTCCCTCTTTCCTGCTCCCTCCTCATCTCCTGCCCTCTCTGTGGCTCCACACCATTCAGCTGCTGTGCCCTGCCCACTATGCTAGCCTGCCTTGGCTCAGCTGGCTTCCAGAAATGACTGTGGACCCAGAAAGAGGCCCTAGAGCCTGCAGGGCTGCTGCGGGGCAGGTGTGTGTGTGTGCGTGCGCGCGCATCCTAAGCGATCGGGGCTCATCGCCCGCAGGACTGTGCCTTCTCTCCTCCCCACCTCGAGCACTTCTGACCTCAAAGAGTAGGGATGAGGTCCCCAGAGAAGGATGAGGTCCTCAGAGAAGGGCTGCCCCCTCAGCTCTCTGCCAAAGCCCACCCGGGCTCCCAAGTGAAACACTGGGCCTTCAGCAGAGGGCAAGGAGCAGGGTGCCTCCCCTTCTCTCCGAAGCCCTGGAAGCTCCTGACCATCCCAGTGGTGGTGAGGACCAGGCCCATCACAGAGTCCAGGAACAGTGGACACGGTGTATCCACACTGCAGAGCAGTGCATGGCATTTAAGATTGTTGTTTGTTGAAACTTGGAAGCAGAATAAAAAATGCTCCTTGTCAGCTGGAGCACACCCTGATATCAAACACATCGGCATCATAATTGCCTTGTTCTGAATAGCTTTAATTTACACTCTTAAAAAAAAAAAAAAAAGGCCTTACGTGGATGGAAGCCCTCTCCTTGGGGTGGGGGGTGCTCAGGGGGCCTCTGGGGGGAACCATCTCCGCTTTTGACTGGGACATCACAGTAACGGTGGAGTCCGCTTCTGCTGCAGGTGGACGGGTGGTGGTGGCCTGCAGTGGCTGCTGCTAAGAGCAGCCAGGGCATCCTGTAGGGACCTGGCGCCTGGCTGGGAGGAGTGTGGGCAGTGCACGTGGTCCAGGCCCTCTGAGGACAGGGGGCCAGAACCCAGGGCATCCCTAATGTGGGGCAGCAGAGAGGGGCCAGTTGGAAGACCCCCAGCACTCCCAGGGCTGGGCTCTAATGAGCGTGTAGAAAATCAGAAGTGGGTGGAATTTAGGTATGCGTCAGTTTTATAAGTGACAAGATTTCTTGCTTTTGAGGCAGGCAGATACGAGGACGGGTCTGGTGCTGGATGAGCCATTCTGCAGACACGGGACGCAGGGCGGGTGGCCCGATGGGCAGGATATTCGCACCCTAACGCTGCCACCCCTCTCCCCAGGCTGGAGTGGGTGGAGATCATCGAGCCGCGGACGCGCGAGCGCATGTACGCCAACCTGGTCACGGGCGAGTGCGTGTGGGACCCGCCGGCCGGCGTGCGCATCAAGCGCACCAGCGAGAACCAGTGGTGGGAGCTCTTCGACCCCAACACGTCGCGCTTCTACTACTACAACGCCACCACCCAGCGCACGGTGTGGCACCGGCCGCAGGACTGCGACATCATCCCCCTGGCCAAGCTGCAGACCCTGAAGCAGAACACCGACTCCCCCAGAGCCTCGGCTGAGAACAGCCCTGGGAGGGGCAGCAGCGTCAGCCACGACGGCAGCACCAGCTCGTCCCTGGAGCCTGAGCTGGATGCCGGCGACAAGGTGCAGGAGAGTGTGGGGCGAGCCAGCCGGCAGGCCGTGCTCGGGGCGGTGAAGGAGGAGAGCGGCAGGTGAGGCCGGGCCGGACGCGGGGGGTGCAGGGGCCGCGGGGGCCGCAGCAGCCTGCCTCCTGGGGGTGGGACCCTGTGCAGGGAGGAAGGGCCGCGCTCCCCTGCCCCCGCTGGGGGCGGAGCCCGGCAGGCAGCGAGGGCTGCTCTGTTCCGCTCTCCGGACCTGTTGCCTGGGGCTGGAGGTTACCTGGCCACTTGTGAAATTGCTTGGTTTTTTCCGCGCGGGGGAGGAAGTGCGAGCGTGGCTTCGGGACCCCAGAGCCGCCCCGCAGAGTACGCGTGAGGAGGGGGTGCCTTCCCCAGGCAGACCAGCCTGTTGGTCTCGGGATGCAGACCCGTGGGGATCCGTACCGAGCACCCCTGCCCAGGCTTGACAGATCTCGCCAGCATCCTGGGAGGGAGGTGAGGGGGTCACCCCCGTTTTACAAAGGAAGGACTGAGGTGGTCGGCAGCGAGGCGGAGCCCAGGAAGTGTCTGCCCTCTCCAGCGGCCGCCGTGGCTGTGTGCAGAGGTGACTGTTTGCCCTCCTGGACTGGAGAACAGTGAGGGCTTCCACCTCCTGCTGGCCTCGCACATCTGGACATCTCCCCCCAGCTCTTGTGGCCCACCCCAAGTGCCCAGAGCCTGAACCCCGAGTACCCATTCCCCAGAGGCTGCACCCTGAGTGCCTGTACCCCAGAGCTGGCACTCAGCAGACCCTATCCCAGGCACCAGAGTCGACCCCAGGGCCCAGCTCTCAAGGGACCAAGTCCAGAAGGAATGGCCGGATGACATGTGCCCTGGAGAAAACAAACAGGCTGGAAGTTACCAGAAAGAAGCCAAGGAGGATCTGGAATTGGAGGCTGGGCGGGGACAGGGTGGCGGGAAAGGGGCTGGGCAGCCTGGGTTTCACTTGGGGACGGTGGAAATCACAAAGCAGTCGAAAGCGGACTTACACGGTGGGTCCATTTGCTTCTTGGAGAATGACGTGTCAGGCCAGGGACGGTGGCGTCGTGTGCCGAGGGTGCAGGGGGCAGACGGCAGAGGCGGACGTGCTGCTCCCGTACAGCACGGGGAGCCAGACACGCGTGGGGGCAGGTCAGCGTGGGTGCTGGACACACACTGGGCTCGGGCCAGAGCCTGAGGCCTGGGCAGGTGGGCCTGAGTGGGCTGACAGGCTGTTTGGGAGCTGTCCTCAGGAGCCAGAGCCCGGGATGAGCCCCAAGGAGGAAGCCAACGGCTGAGTTTTAAAAGCAGCCTTCCGCCCTTCTGGTGTCCTCATGGAGCTCAGGCGGGCTGCTTCCTCCCGCCCCACGGATCTGACAGCCTTTGGGCTCAGATACCCTCCCGTTTGCCTTGGGTTGTGGTGGGTGCTGGCTCATCCTTGCAGTCAGGTGAAGGGACTGGACTCTTTAGGATTCTGTTGACCAACGTGTCCAGCACCCATGCCCGCTATCTGTGGGTGGGAGCGTCTTCTTTCCAAAAGTGTCCTGGATGCAGCGTGGTGACTCGGATCGCGGGGTCGGCTTGGGATCGGGTTCCCACAGGAAGCCGTGTTCGGACATGGATTAGAATTGTGTTGGATTTGTGGGGAGTAGACACCATCCCATAGATGAAGGTGGTGCATTTTACACTTTCTTCCACAAAGGACCCGCATATTTTTAAGGTTTATTTTTAGGTACCATATGAAGTCATATGATCGTTACTGGTATACAGATGTGAATTTTTATTTGTCAGGCCTGCTTTTACACTTTTGCTGCAGTCTCGTTAGCTGCAGTAACGTTCACCGTCTGTCTCCTGGGGTGCCTGTGACACTGGCCAGCTGTCCCAAGCTGGTCAGCACTTTCACAGTGAGGATGGACCAGGGAGGGCTTGTCCCTGTGCTCAGGCTGCTGGCCTGCTGTCCGTGTAGCACTGTGACGCTGGCCGTCAGGCTGCAGCATCCCTTTCTGTTATTAGGCTTTTTAGCACGAATGGATGCAGAACCTCATCCAGTACATTTTCTTAGTCTATTGTGGGTTGAATTTTGTCCCCCAAAAGATATGCTGAAGTCCTAATTCTCAGCACCTGTGAATGTGGCCTTATGGAGAAATAGGGCTGCTGCAGACATCATTAGTTAAGCTGAGATGGGGACACCCTGGAGTGGGCAGGGCCCTAGTCCCGCAGGACTGGCGTCCTTGCAAGAAGACAGAGATGCACAGGACAGTACCCTGACGGCCGAGGCAGAGGCTGGAGCCCTGTGGCCGCAAGCCGAGGGACGCCAAGGATGGCTGGCCCCACCGGAAGCTGGATGGGGGCCTGAACAGACTCCCTCCAAGCATCCAGGAGGAGCCGGCCCTGTTGGCACCTTGATCCTGGGCTTCCAGCCTCCAGGACCGTGAGAGAGTGAATGTCTGTTCTTCTAAGATGCCCACTTTGTGGTGCTGGCTCCAGCAGCCCCAGGCACTGCTACAATCAGCATTTTTAAACAGTCGTCTCTCTCATGTGTTCCTGGGATACTCTGTAATTTTTAAAATAGATTCAGGTTGCGAATATTTTATTTAGGATTTTTTTCCATGTTGATAAGTGAAAATGGCCTATACTTTTCTCCTTGTTCTGTGTGTCCTGGCTTTTTATCAACAGTGGGAGTGTTTCCTCTGAAACGTTGTCTGTTGCTAGAGTGTCTGGCAAAGAGCACTTGCTCACCAGCCAGTCCTGTGACCTGTGTGGATGGAGTTTTAACTACTGGTTTCTGTTCTTTACTGCTTGCAGGAATGTTCAGGCATTTACTGTCTGAAATCCTGTTCTATGGAGGCCTGCTGATCTAAGTCACAGACACGTTGGCATAGGCTGCCCTGGTGCTGCCCCTTCCTTCGTGGACGTTTGTCCACACAGGCCCTTCGCTCCTGCTGCCGTGCCTTGTGCCGGTTCCTGGAGGATTTCCACGTGCTCAGTCTTCTCAGAGAACCTGCTCCGGCTCTCAAGAGCCTCTTTTGTGTCACTGCTCTTCTATTTATTGGACATTTTTTTCTCAGTCTTTTACTAACTTATTGTTGGAAACTTAACTCATCTATTTTCACTGTTTTTTCTGAAATGGACTTTTGAAGTCATGCTTCCCTCAGCATACTACTTTAGTTTTATTATACAACTCTTGGTATGTAGAATTTTCATTGTTCAATTTTAAATATTTTCTACTTTTAATTATGATTGCTTTTTTGGCTCGTTTGTAATTTAGAAATGTCTTAATTTCCAAAACTGTAGGTTACTCTCCATTCTTGTTCTTGATTGTGAACTTAATTTCATTTTGGCCAGAAGGCATGATTTTTTTTTTGAGACTTGCTTTGTAGCCTAAATCCTGAATTTTTATAAATGATTTCAGGACTACTTCAAAAATTTCTGTTCTGTGTTAGGTCCAGGGTTCTCTGTGTGTTTGTTAGGTCAAATCTGTTAATTGTGTCAGTTGAGTTTCTTACTAATTTTTTGTCTACCTGATGTATCGATTCTGAGAGGTAAAGTCTCCCCACACGGTGGAACTGGTCTGTCCCTCCTTCCTGTCTCGTGTTGCTGCTGCCTGTGTGCGGACGCTGTGGGCCGGCTGCACATGGATTTGCAGTTAGGTGTCCGGATGCGTTTTTCCTTTGTCGTTACGTTGTCTACCTGCTGATGTTTTTTGCCTTGAAGTGTGCTTTGGAACTGGCGTCGGCCAGTTTCTCCGTGGTTAGTATTTGCCTCTGAACGGCAGCCCTTTCCCACGCGCTTTAGGTGTGTTTCTCATCAGTAACCTGTAGGGTTAGGGTCATGCTTCACCCATTCCATCACCTGTCCTTGGTCTGGCGGGATGGTTGCGGGAGTGCTTCCTGGGAATCCCTGATACGGCGAGAGGATGTGGTTTACCATCCTCGTATTCTCCAGGCCCAGGCTCTTCCTGTCACCCTTCTTCCTGCATCGTCCCCAAACTGCTCCATGCGTGCGTCCACCGCCCAGCGTGTTCCTGTGCACGGGGGGCTGTGGGCTGTGCTCCCGCCGCAGGACACTGCTCTTAAGCTGCGTGCACCCTGCAGCCCGGGGCAGCCCTGCACCTCCTCCTCTGTGCCCGGGGCCCGGGTGGGAGCGTTTGGGGTGAGTGACCGGCAGGGTGGCCCTGGACCAGGCTTACCCAGCAGACCTGGTCAGGCAGAAT
Source organism: Neophocaena asiaeorientalis asiaeorientalis (assembly GCF_003031525.2). Taxonomy (NCBI): domain Eukaryota; kingdom Metazoa; phylum Chordata; class Mammalia; order Artiodactyla; family Phocoenidae; genus Neophocaena; species Neophocaena asiaeorientalis. Next base: position 23,401,008 of record NW_020172779.1, on the reverse strand, counting down.
CTCGCAGACGTGAATCGGCTGCTTCTGCCTTTCGCACACTTTCTTCTGGAGCTGCTGGCTGACTTCAGTGTGCAGGAGCCCTCATGGACCCCAGGGCTCAGCTCCTCCCCTCGGAGTGCCTGCTGACTGGTCCCTGGTGTCCTTGATTTTGACGCAACCAAATTTGCCATTATTTTCGCCCTATGGTTTTTCTTTTTCTTTTTTATTTATAATAAATTTGTTTATTTATTTTTGGCTGCGTTGGGTCTTCGTTGCTGTGCACGGGTTTCTCAAGTTGCGGCGAGGTGAGTGGGGGCTACTCTTGGTTCCGGTGCATGGGCTTCTCGTTGCAGTGGCTTCTCTTGTTGCGGAGCACGGGCTCTAGGTACGCAGGCTCAGTAGTTGTGGCTCGTGGGCTCTAGAGCGCAGGCTCAGTAGTTGTGGTGCACGGGCTGAGTTGCTCCGCGGCACGTGGGATCTTCCCGGACCAGGGCTCGAACCCATGTGCCCTGCATTGGCAGGCGGATTCTTAACCACTGCACCACCAGGGAAGCCCATGGTTTGTTTTTAATGTTTTGCTTAGAAAGTTCTTTCTTGGCCTGGGCCCAGAGGTATTCACTTACATGTCTTGTGTTAATTTTATGGTTTTCTCTTCCACGTGGAGGCCTAGGTCTGCCTGGTGCCACCTTCGTGTGTGGCCAGAAGGATCCTCGTCCCGTCTTCTCCCCGGCCCACCCGTGCCACACGTCACTTTCTCTCCCTGCAGCGCCGTCAGTCTGCTCTTTGGGCACCACCCAAGCCTCGTGTGTGCTAGGAAGCGTCCCTGTCTCCTCTTTGTACTTAAGAGCATCTTAGCTAGTTGTGGGCTTTTCTTCTGTCATTTAAATCCTAGAGTTCAGATTCCTCAGAAAACCCAGGGGGCTATTGCATGGACTACAGTATAGTGTAAACATAACTTTTTTTTTTTTTTTTTTGTGGTACGCGGGCCTCTCACCGTTATGGCCTCTCCCGTTGCGGAGCACAGGTTTCGGACGCGCAGGCTCAGCGGCCATGGCTCACGGGCCCAGCCGCTCCGCGGCATGTGGGATCCTCCCAGACCGGGGCACGAACCCGTGTCCCCTGCATCGGCAGGCGGACTCTCAACCACTGCGCCACCAGGGAAGCCCCTAAACATAACTTTTGTTTGCACTGAGATACCAGGACGTTCATGTGACTGGCTTTATTGTAGTGATCTGGGACTAAACCTGCAGTACCTCTGAGGTTCACCAGTAGTTTGAGCTCAGAAAATGCATCTGCTGCAAAACTGTGTGGGAATGGAGATCTTCTTGTTTTAATTTTTGTGGCACGGGAAGGAGGCGATAGAACAGCCTCTGGTATTATTTGTGACTCGCGTTCACTGTAGTCAAGATGGCTCTACTGCAGTCTCGGTATCTCATATAAGCTCTGTTTGCCTTATAATTTTAGGTTGAATTCATTGAAAAACATTCTCAAATCTGAAAAAAAAAACCCTCATATTCAATGTTTGATGATAGTGGTCGAGTAGAGGTTTTTCTCAAACAGAAAATTTCAGTCTAGGTCGTGAGTTTTTTTAAAAAACTGCAGTAAAACTTTCCCCTTTCAAGCTGTTAAACTGTTGTGTAGTAGGTCAAGTCGGGATGTTTCGCTTCTATTTCTGACAAAAATCCCTGGAACTGGTGATGGCAAAGTCCAGGAGAGCAGAGGAAGTTCTCAGCCGATGCTGCTGTCTCATGACTCGTGATGGGTTTGGTGTGTTCTGCAGAGCACCTGCCAGTGAAGGGTATGGCGCGTACCCTTAAACACCCACCCTGGGCTTCCCTGGTGGCGCAGTGGTTGAGAGTCCACCTGCCGATGCAGGGGACGCGGGTTCGTGCCCCGGTCTGGGAAGATCCCACATGCCGCGGAACGGCTGGGCCCGTGAGCCATGGCCGCTGAGCCTGCGCGTCCGGAGCCTGTGCTCCGCAACGGGAGAGGCCACAACAGTGAGAGGCTCGCGTACTGCAAAACAAACAAACAAACAAACAACAACAACAACAAAAAAAACACCCACCCTGTGCAGGCCTTGTGGGTTCCCAGCTGAGCTTCTTCTGACACGCGTGTTTTAGCATGATCAGTTGTTAACACATCTTAGCAGATTCCACTTCAGGTTGGACTGCATTAGGTGTCTTCTCAGCTTCTTTGGCAGTACTTTCAGCTCTAGTTGCTCCACAGAGAGGACTCCTGGAGGCCAGTTTCTCAGTCACTTCAGACTCAGTGTTGACTGCTTGAGTGAAGTAGCAGCTGCAGAGCGGTGTCCGGAGCCCGGGGACCCTCTGATCCGTGGCTGCTGTCGCTGCTCTCACTGTCCTTGACTCTTCAAGACTGTCCGTGCCGAAAGGCTGGTAGTCTGACGCAGGTTTGTTTTCTCTGGACGCATAACTTTTGCTGCTGCAGTCAACACAATTTAATAGACTCATCATTGGTGAACAGCATTCCTTGCTTTCCTTGCTTGGCTAACAAATGAGCCCCTTGGGAGCTTACTTGGTGTAGGGGTCCTTTTCGTTTTCATTTTGTGAAGTAATGCTGCTGCGATGAGGTTTCCATTTCGAACTCTGACTGTTGTGCACTTTGGGACATTGCAGTGCTTCCGGCAGGGCTGTGTGTCCTACCGACCCAGCAGCAAAGAGCCCGCATGCCACGGCGCCTGAAAGGCATAGCAGTACATGCCCACTCTCTTCGTGTGGCATTGTGGATAGGCAGGGTAGTAAAAGCGTCAGTGAAATGTCATGGGTCGGCCATGCGTGTGGCACTCAGGCCAATGAGGTGCAGCTGCATCGCCGGGCCTGCGCCACGCTGAGCGATGCGAGCACCTCCTGTGGTCTCTGCCGTGGCCACGCACGTCACTGTTGCAGATGAGCGAATGGGACTGTGTTCCCACGTCGTGTTCCTGACGGACACTGGAATTTGAACCTCGTGTAGTTTTCACATTTCACACACACAAAAATTTTAATATATAAACCATTCTTAGCTCACCTGCTATACAAAAACAGGCAGCAGGCTGGACGTGGCCCACAGGCTGTAGTTAGCTGCCCCCTGACCTGAAGGGGCGTGCAGGCTTCCTGGCATGGCCAGCCCACGGGGCCTGGTGGCCCGGCCCGAGCCCCTCTGTGTCCCCCTCCTCACCACCTGCTGCGTCTCAGCACAGTGGCCTCTTCCTGTTCCCGGGCTATGCCCAGCTTGGCCCCCTTGCCGGCCCGCTTTCCTGTCCACAGCTCAGATGCACCCCCCTAGAGAGCCATCCCTGGAGCTGTTTCCGGTCTGGTCCTACAGTGGCCTGAGGTTCTGGTTCGTTCTGCAGTGGACTGCACCCGGAGTGTGAGCCCTGTGGGAGCAGAAGTGTGTCGGCCTCACCTGCCTCAGGCTGCAGCCCCGGCCCAGGCCCAGCCACAGCTCATCGGCCAGAGCCCCAGCTCTGAGGTGGACCTGGGCCGTAGTGGGCTGTCCCTATAGGAGGGCGGTGGGCCTCCAGTCCGTTCAATCCTTTCAGCGTTCCCAAGAAATACTCAGACCAGATGAAGGGGACGACTTTGTGGGCAGGAGCTGTGGATGAGAAACTAAAAGGACAGCACCCACATTCTGGAAAGTGAAAGAAAGGCGTGTTATTTTTGATGTATCGTGTTTCTAAATGGTTGCACTTCTGTTCACGTCTCCGTTTTATTTTGCTGTGTTTCAGTTCCTCACCGTCAGGAGGTCTTCTTGAGAAGGACTATGAGATTTACCAGGACTACAGTGCGGACGGCCACCTTCTCCACTGCAGGTAGGGCCCCTGCCTCAGGCCTGGCCCTGTCTCCTGACCCGGGGATGGTTTTCCTGGCAGCTCTTCGGTGAGCTGGAGGAGAGTCTGGCTCAGCAGGACGTGCACAGCACGCAGGGCCCTGCCCCAGCCAGTGGAACGTGAGGAGAGGTCGTCAGGGCCACCAGCGCCGGGGCAGAGTGGCCCCAGGCCCGCATGGCAGCTGCCAGTCACTGTGCAGTTTGGGGAGCTGTTGAGTCCGTGGTACTGGCCCTGGCCCCTGGCAGACTCCTCAGGGGCTCTTCAGCATGTGGTCTCCCTGGGAGCTCCGGGCCACACATCGGAGTGTTTCCCCGGCCACGTGGGGAAGACTGGTGCCAGCTGAAGGGAAGGGAGGAGGCTAGCCTCCCTCGGCCCTGGGTTGGCCTTGCAGGGCGTTGGGGTTTCTGGATACGACCCTCAGGACTCTGGGCACAGCAGCCGTCGGTCTGGGCAGGGGCCATCCCTTGGTCAGCTCGTGTGTCCAGGCTGGAGGAAGCACCTGCCCTGCAGCCGAGGGGGGCCGGGCCAAGTGCTAGGCCGCTGGTGGCCTGGGTGCCCCCAGCACAGGCCAGCAGGATTAATGTGAATTGTAGAGGGATTTGCAGGTGCCAGGGGCCTCTGGCAGTCTGCTCGGTTTAGAGATTGAGCTTGCAAGTGGCGACCGGGCTTGTTGATGTGGGAAGGGATCTGAGCCTGCGGGGGGCCAGTGGTGTGGTGGTGTCCACAGATGTGTTTTGTGGCCTGCCATGTTCTCCTTGGTAAAGGGGTGCGGTGGCTGACGGGCAGGGCCTCACCCCGGCTGCAGGGCAGGGCAGGTCCCCGGACGTGTTTCTTCCCGGGCAGTGAGTCCTGCTCTTGCCGGCTGCGCGTCACAGCCCTGGGCTCTGTGGGACGCACGTGCCACCTGCTGTGTGGTGGCCCGGCACTGCCCTGGCCCTGCCATCCCGGTGCCACCTGGGCCGGGCGTGAGAGCAGCTCCCTCAGCCAGACAGAGCGGGAAGGACAGGGAGACTGTTGAGGAGGGGGGCTGTGTGCCAGCGGCCGTGCAGCCTGGCTCAGGGCACGTCAGGGGCCTGCGGTTTGCTGGGTGGTCAGAGGACCACGTGGCTCCGGTTTTCTGACGTGGTCTCTTCTTATTGCGCGTGAGCTGCGCCCGCATCTCGGGCAGAGGCTTCCCTCCAGACCCACACGGCAGCTGTCCCAGCCCCGCTTCCCTGCTGCCCTTTGCCGGTTCTGGGGGCCGCATGTGGAGCAGCGCTTCCCTGAGGAGGCGTCTCCTTCTTCTTTGGAGAACAGGCGACTGCCCTGAGCTGAGCGGAGGCCCCGCCCGCCCGCTCCAGCACTTCCCCGGGCGTGGGAGGCCGCCTCTCCCCTCGTGGGCCGGAAGCCTTCTCGGAACAGGGGCGTGGGGCAGCGTTTCTCGCCTGGGTGCCTCCGCCCGAGCAGAGCCAACAGGGGGCTAGAGGTCGAGAGAGAAGCATGGGACTCCTAGTCTGGGGAGCCATGAGGAGACGGAGGGGCCGGCGGGCGGGCGGGAGGCAGGCTATAGTGGGAGCGGTGGGGGGCCCTGCGAGGCTGCGGGGCTGCGAGGGGCCGGCCTGTGGGGCAGGAAGTGAGGCCGCCTGCGCGGGGGCGGGTGGTTGAGGCCAGCGTCTGCTCTGTGACCCAGGCGGCCCTCGTTTCCCGGTAAGACAGGGAGCCCGTGACCCCGAGGCCTGCCTTGGGGATGGAGTCAGAGGCTCCTGTGCGGGTGACCCGCCCTCAGCCAGGGGTGCCGTCTGCCGGGCACCTTCCTTCCTGCTGCCCCGTTCCCGCCTCTGCCCTGACTCGATGGAAGCCCTCTGGGCCCTGGAGTAGACTGTGCTCTGGACTCCGCCCAACAGGACACACTCTCCCACACTCCTCATTCCGCAGCCCCGCCACCCTCGGCCCGCAGAGGGGCGGGGTCCCTCCTGCCAAGGGGTGAAAAGATGCGCAAACTAACGCTTCCCAGTTGCTGAGTGTTTACCGTGTGCCAGTGCTGAGCTAAGGACTTTATCGTATGCGCATCTGCACCTCGTGTTGTTTAATCCTCGTAGGAACTGATGAGGACACGGGGACAGAGCCGGGAGGTGATTTCCCTCAGCCTGCAGCCAGGGAACAATGGCCTGGAGTGCAGCCACAGATCTCTCCGACTCCAGAGCTGGCTCTCTGGGTCTGCTGCCCTCCGCCCCCCGCTCTGCCTGCTTGGCCTGGGGGGCCGGCCGGGAGCAGCCTCAGGCAACCGGGAGTGGAGCCGTGCTGCAGTCTGACTTCTCCCCTGGGTAATGAGGTCAGGCTGCAGGGTTTGGTCCTAGTCATGCTGGAGGAGGCTGCCCGGCCTGAGGCCTCTCACTCTCACCCTGATCGCACATGCTGACCCTGGTTCTCTAAGTCCTGCCTCACCCACGCCCAGTAATTAGGACTCATGGCCTTATCCAGAAAGCCCCAGCCTCAGTCAGAGGATAAAGGCGGAGGACCAGACTACACAACTGGTTTCTTAAGACGCTTGGGATTTCTCCTTTCTGTGATGGTGGATTCACTTAACTGAGACCAGCCTGTACAACAAGAACAAAATAGACCAAATATTCCTGCAGGCATCCGAGGAGCCAGGACGTGTGGCCAAGGTCTGGCAGTCATTGCAGCCCAGCACACGTGTCACCGCCTCAGGAGCCACAGAGGGGACCTTGGCAGCATTCCATGTTTCTACTGGGACTCCTGAAAGGCTACACGAAGGCATAGGGTGAGCCATAAGTAGACCAGTCTTCGAATAGACGCCCGAATTCCAGTCATCTCAGTCCCAGATGGGATTCAGGTGATCGATCTGCCCTTATCCCAGCTGCCTGCTAAGAAACGAAAGTAAACCAGAGCCTCAAATTATCTCAATAGTTTTTCATACACAGTCACCAGAATTTCAGTCTAAAATTGCCAGAACTGATTAGGAACAAAAACAGATAGTAGAAACAGACCCACCAGAGATCTGTATTTTGGAGTTATCAGACACTCACTTTAATAAATATGATTCATTTGTACAAGATATTAAATGGCAGTTTTTCCAAATCAAATAATTTCATCAAGATAGATCACATGGGCTTCCCTGGTGGCACAGTGGTTGAGAGTCTGCCTGCCAATGCAGGGGACACGGGTTCGTGCCCCGGTCCGGGAGGATCCCACATGCCGCAGAGCGACTGGGCCCGTGAGCCATGGCCGCTGAGCCTGCGCGTCCGGAGCCTGTGCTCCGCAAAGGGAGAGGCCACAACAGGGAGAGGCCCACGTACTGAAAAAAAAAAAAAAAAAAAAAGAAAAGATAGATCACATTGTAGGCCATAAAACACAGCTTAACAAATTAAAAGAAAAGAAATAATACAGTATCTGCTCTCAGACCACAATGGAATTAAACTAGAAATCAGTAACAGAAAGATAGCTGGAAGACCCCCAGATACTTGCAGGTTAAACAACACACTTCTGAATATCACATGGGTCAAAGAAGAAATCTCAAGAGAAATTTTAAACTATTTTGAACTGAATAAAAATGAAAACACAACTTAAAATTTGTGGGGTGTGATAAAGGCAGTACTTAGAGGGAAATTTATATCAGTGCATATATTAGAAAAGTGCATATATTAGAAAAGAAAGATCTAAAATCAATCATCCAAGTTTTCATTCTTGGAAACTAGGAGAAGATGAGCAAATTAAGTACAAAGTAAGCAGAAGAAAAGATAGATATTAAAAATTAGAGCAGAAATCAATGAAATTGAAATAGGAAATTAATGGAAAAAAATCAATGAAATGAAAACCTGGTTCTTTGAAATGATGAATAAAACCAATAAGCAGTAGCCAGTCTAAGAAAAAGAGAGAAAGGACACAAATTATTAATATCAGGAATGAAAGAAGCGATATCACTAAAGATTCCTTGGACATTAAAAAGAAAATACAGGGAATTCCCTGGTGGTCCAGTGGTTGGGACTCTGCGCCTTCACTGCTGAGGGCCCCAGGTTCGATCCTTGGTCAGGGAACTAGGATCCCGCAAGCTGCATGGCCAAAAAAACAGAAATAAAAATAAAGAAAATACAGGGATGCTATGAACAACCCTGTGCACACAGACTTGATAACCTAGGTGAAATAAACCAATTCTTTAAAAGACCCAGTCTGCCAAAACTCATATAACAAGATATAGACAATCTGAATAGGTCTACATCTGTTAAAGAAGTTGAATCAATAATTAATAATCTTCCAAAACAGAAAGGACCAGGCCCAGATGGGTTCACTGGTGAGTTCTACCAGACATTTATGGAAGAAATTATACCAGTTCTCTACAGTCTCTTTCAAAGGATAGAAGCAGAGGGAATACTTCCTAACTCATTCTATGAGGTCAGTATTACGCTAATATCAGAATCAGAAAAACACATTACAAGAAAATTACAGACCAGTCTCTCTCATGAACATGGATATAAAAATCCTCAACAAAATATTAGCAAATCAAATCCACCACTGTATAGAAAGAATTACACACCATGACCAAGTGGGATTTATCCTAGTTATGCAAGGTTGGTTCAACATTTGAGAATCAGTAATACTCCATTACATCAATAGGCCAAAGAAGAAAAATCCATGATCGTATCAGCCGATGCAGAAAAAGCATTTGGCAAAAATCCAACACCCATTCATGATTAAAAAAAAAAAAAAAAAACCCTCAGTAAACTAGGAACTAGAGAGGAACTTCCTTAACCTGATAAAGAATTTCTATAAAAAATTTACAGCTAACATCACACTTAGGAGTGAGAAGGTCAAAGCTTTCCCACTAAGACCAGGAGCAAGACGAGGGTTTCCCTTCGGACCTCTGCTTTTCAGCATCGTATTGGAAGTCCTTGCTAATGCAGTAACACAAGAAAAAGAAATAAAAGGTATACGGATTGGGAAGGAAAAAATAAAACTGTCCTTGTCTACAGATGACATGATCATCTATGTAGAAAATCCTAAAGAACTGACAAACTCCTAGAACTAAGTGATTATGGCAAGGTTGTAGGATATAAGCTAAATATACAGAAGTCAATTGCTTTCCTATATACTAGCAATGAACAAGTGGAATTTGAAGTTAAAATCAATAGCATTGACATTAATATCCCCCCCAAATGAAATAGGTATAAATCTAACAAAATATGTGAAAAATCTATGTGAGAAAAACTGTAAAATTCTGATGAAAGATATCAAGGAAGAACTAAATAAATGGAGTAAGATGTCACTTCTTCCCAACTTGATCTATATGTTCAGTGCAGTCTCAGTCAGCATCCCAGCAGGTTGTTCTGTGGATATTGACAAAGTGATAATAAAATTTCTATGGAAAACACACCATTGTAAAGCAATTATACTCCAATAAAGATGTTTTAAAAAAATTCTATGGAGAGGCAAAAGATACAGAACAGCCAACACAATATTCAAGGAGAACAAAGTTGGAGGAATAATACTACCCGAGTTCAAAACTTACTACAAAGCTACCATTATCAGGACAGTGTGGTATTGGTAAAAGAATAGATAGATAAATAGAATAGACTGGAGAAACAACCAATAGACCCCCATAAATATAGTCAAGTAATCTTTGACAAAGGTGCAAAGGCAATGCAACGGAGCAAAGATGGTCTCTTCAACAGATGGTGCTGGAACAACTGAACGTTCACAGGCAAGAAAATGAATCTGGACACATTCCTTACACCCTTCATGGAAATTAACTCAAAATGGATCACAGACCTAAATGTAAAACACAAAACTAACTCCTAGAAGGTAACGGAGGAGAAAACCCAGATGACCTTGGGTTTGGCAGTGACTTTTAGGTACAACGTCCAAGGCATGATTCACGAAAGAAACAATTGATAAGCCGGACTTCATTAAAATTAAAAATTTCTGCTCTGCGGAAGACAGTGTCAAGCGAATGAGCAGACAAGCCATAGACTGGGAGAAAACGTTTGCAAAAGACACAAATGATAAAGGACTGTTATCTGAAATATACAAAGAACTCTTAAACCCCAGCAGTAAGAAAACAACCTGATTTTAAAATGGGCCAAAGGGACTTCCCTAATGGCACAGTGGTTAAGAATCCACCCGCTGGTGCAGGGGACACGGGTTCAAGCCCTGGTCCGGGAAGATCCCACATGCCGCAGAGCAACTAAGCCCGTGCGCCACAACTACTGAGCCTGTGCTCTAGAGCCCACGAGCCACAGCTACTGAGCCCACGAGCCACAACTACCGAGCCCCCGTGCCTAGAGCCCGTGCTCCGCAACAAGAGAAGCCACCACAACGGGAAACCCACGCACCGCAACGAAGAGTAGCCCTGGCTCGCCGCAACTAGAGAAAGCCCGCGCACAGCAACAAAGACCCAATGCGGCCAACTAATAAATAAATAAATAAATAAATAATGTAAAAGGAAAATCTTTAAAGCAGCCAGGAGTCTCTTGGGGTGGGGGAGCAGGTGGCAGAGGTGAGCCCCACTCATCTCTCTGGGACTTGGTCCGGCCCGTCGTGGCTGGTACAGCTGTGGGACGTGGTGCAGACCTAGACCTTCAGTGGGCGGATATGGTGTGTGGTCAAGTCCGTGTATCCCGAGAGGCAGTGTCACTCATGTCACCAGGCAAGTGAGGCTCAGAAGAGGCTGAGCGTCTTGGGTGGCCCCCTGCGCTCGGTGGCGGGGCCATGATTTGGGCCCCACAGCTCCCCGGCTCTCCCTTAGCCTGATGCAGGCTTTCTCAGGAACTGGGGGACAGTTTTATCGTCTCTGTCCAGGTGCAGAGTGCCGACTGTGTGTGTGGGCAGTCAGAGGAGGGCAGTTGGCCTTTTTGGAGTTCACAGGAGCCTCTGTGGTTGAAATCCAAGGCCTGAGATGCTGATGCACAAGGGATGTGTTGACCACCCCTGGTAGGAACACAGGCAGGTGCTGAGCCCGGGAGTGAGACCTGCAGGGCAGTACTCATAGATTCCAAAGCCAGAGAGGCCCCTGGGAGGTCCCCCTCCTGGCTCTTCCTTACAGAAATAGTTCTGTGCCTGGTTCTAGCGTGGGACCAGAGCAGAGACACTCACAGAGGCCCTGGCAGGGAGTGTTGCCGTGGGCAGCAGCTGGGGTCTGGGGGAAGCTCCCGGATCAGGAGAGCCCCCAGAGGGGAAGGCTGCAGGGAAATGTGTGAGGGGAGTTCCCAGGCCAGGAGGGCAGCTTACTCTAGGCTGCAGTGACCAGAGGTCAGGGCCTATGAAGAGTGCAGAGCTCACTGCTGGGAGCCCCAGGAGGCACCAGGCCCCCACAGCCTGCAGCCCCCGGGGGGCGGGTGTGAAGAGGACAGTGAGAAATGACCAGGCCTCTGGGCCCTGACCTCAGACACCCATGAGGTCAGCAGGTGGGTAATGGGTCCAGGCTGGCAAAGGGGTCAGATTTCCTCCTCTCGTCCGTAACCTGTTCTCCCTAGGACTTCCCCCAGGTAACCTGTCCCCACCAAGACCTCCCCATTTAACCTGTAACTCGGGCACCAAGGAGCGCATGCTCATCAAAGTTGCCGACAGGGAGCCCAGCTTCCTTTCCCCCCAGGGCAACGGCTACCCCCTGGACAGCCAGCCCAGGGGTCGCTCCCGCAGACCCTCTGGGGGACAGCACTCGCCCAGCCTACAGACCTTCACCTCCGACGCGGACGGCCCTGTCTTCTTCTCAGAGCGGAGGCCGTCACCCTTCCTGAAGAGGGCTGAGCTGGGGAGCTGCTCCCCACTGCTGGCCCAGCCCCGCAAGCCCGCCGCCGACTCTCAGCCGTCCTCCCCGCGTTACGCCTACGAGCCCCCCCTCTACGAAGAGCCCCCCGTGGAGTACCAGGCCCCCATCTATGACGAGCCCCCCATGGATGTGCAGTTTGAGGCCGGGGGGGGCTATCAGTCCGGCTCGCCTCGGCGGTCTCCCAGCCGCAAGCCGCCCAAGCAGGCCTCCGCGTCGCCCTACCAGCAGCTGGTGCTCACCAGGCAGAAGTGCCCCGAGCGCTACCTGAGCCTGGAGTACAGCCCGGCTGGCAAGGAGTACGTCCGCCAGCTGGTGTATGTGGAGCAGGCCGGCTCCAGCCCCAAGCTGCGCGCGGGCCCGAGGCACAAGTACTCGCCCCACCCAGGCGGCGGCTCCCTCTCCCTGCAGCCCAGCCCTTGCCTGCTGCGCGGCCAGCGCCCAGGGGCCACGTCCGGGGACTACAGCAGCATGGAGGGGCCCGAGCTGCGGCCCGCCCAGCCGCCCATGGCGCCGCCCCAGGCCCAGGACGATGCCATGTCCTGGTCCAGCCAGCAGGACACCATGTCCTCGACGGGCTGCTCCCCCAGCACACGAAAGAGGAAGAGCAGGAACCCCTCTGCATGCCACACCCCCAGCGCCCTGCCCACCGAGGGCCCCGGGGACCGCGACCCGCTTGGCCAGCAGCCCCTGACCGAGGAGCGGCCCCTGTGCGGCCCCAGCCTGGCGCCCACAAGGCGTGCAGAGGGCGAGGCGCGTGAGGGGGACGGGACCCGGGGCGAGGCCGAGCCCTTCCTGGCTCAGGCCCGGCTGGCCTGGGAGGCACAGCAGGCCCGCCTGCACATGAAGCAGAGGGGCAGCTGGGACTCACAGCAGGACGGCTCGGGCTACGAGAGCGACGGGGCCGTGCCGCTGCCCATGCCTGGGCCTGTGGTGCGCGCCTTCAGCGAGGATGAGGCGCTGGCCCAGCAGGAGAGCAAAAAGCACTGGCAGAGGGCCGCCTCGGACCGGCTCGCCTTTCCCCAGGCCCTGCTCGAGAAGAGCGTGTCTGTGCAGACCAGCCTGGCCTCCCCGGAGCCCTACCTCCACCCCTCTCAGGTAGGGGCCGGGCCGCGGCCGGGTCCCCGGGCAGGGGTGGTGTGGCTTCACGGTTCCCAGCAGGCATGAGTGAGGACAGATGGTAGATGCCCCCCAGGCCTCTGCCAGCACGGGGGTCTCTTACCTCAGCTGCTGGCCAGGCCCCACAGTGCTGCCACGTCACCAGGGGGCTAGAGGCCATGTCCTGATTCCAGGCCACAGAGGCCGCCACCTGCCCACTGAGCCCTGAGCCTCTGTTCTTCTACCTGTGAATGGCTCTCAGGTGAGGAGCTGTGCAGGTAGAGCACCAGGTGCTCCTTGGGTGGCTCAGAGCCTGGGGCCAGGACACATTCAGCAAGCCCCAGGTGGCTCCCAGAACCCCACACTGTAGCTGGAGCCAAAGCAGAAGCCCAGCCTGCGGTGTCTTCCCTGCTCAGTGCTGGGCGTGGGCATCCATCAGGCCCTCGGGATCCTTGTGCACCTTCTGTCCCGGTTGCGTGCAAGGAGCATGGTGCCCAGGGCTTGGTGTCGCCCAGTATCCTCGTTCTCACCTCCTGGTCCCTGACCTTTCTCACCAGTCTGCTGCCTGAAGCCAAGGCTGAGGGTCTGCCCTGGCCTCTGCTCAGAGCTGGCACTGGCCACAGGGCCTCCCGGGGTCAGGATCCTCATGTCCACCCCCAGTCCTGGTGGGGAAGACATGCCCAAGAACTACGGCATCTTAGGTGGCCAGCATCCCCCGGGGCACTTAGTGTTCCTCCAGACTGGAGAGCTCAGAGCAGCGTTTCTGTCTGTGGCTTGTAACACAGGAGGACATCAGGACAGATGGGAAGAGGCGGGGGGGCGGGTGGTAGGTGGAGTGTGAACAGCTGCGTCCTGGGGCACCTGGCTCCCAGCATGTGACCTGGACAGCAGGACGCGTGGGCTCCAGGGGCCTGACCGAGGTCCACTCCTGGCGCTGCTCAGGGAGGTACCTTCCCTGCTTTCAAGACCAAGGGTTGGGGAGGCCAGCACGGGTTTGGGGACGAGAGCCCACCTCCCAGACAGAGGGGACAGGAGCCCCTAAAGAGTGTTGGGTGAGGGGCTGTTATCTGAGTGCAGGTACGTGGAGGCTGTTGGTGGCGGGGGGGGGGGTGGGGGTGCGGCTTGGGGCAACGCTCTCCCTTCCCAGCATCACGGGAGCGGAGGGCCGCAGCCCACGGCCCTCTCAGGCCTGGCTCTGCCCCTCTGCATGGCATCGCTCTTCCCGATGCCCGAGACTCCAAACGCTATCTTTGTTGGGGAAAAGGGTGCAGCCGTTGTGGCCCAGAGACATTTGTGTTTCTCTGTCAAATGTTGCATCTGGGGGTTTCTGCTGCTTTGTGGGGCTAACCTTCCCATCTGAACCAGCAGAAGCCAAACAGCCGCGGCAAGGCCAGTAGGAGGCAGCACCTTCCTGCATCCACGCACGGTCCAGCTCCCTGCCTGGGGAGAGCCCTGTGAGCACTGGGGATGCAGCGTCCCTGGGCCCTCTCCCACCTGGGGCTACGGCAGCCCAAGAAGCTGACGAGACACATGCGCGGCTCCCTCCTGCCCCCAGACCCATGCTGGCCACCCCCAAACCTCGGTCTCCAGACCAGGGCAGGCACCTCCCGGAGGCCAAGCCCGCAGGGTAAAAGTCAGAGGGAGGGCTTCTCTGGGTCCCTGTGAGACCAGTACAAGGCGCAGAGCTGGAAGCCCAGGCCCGGCCTCACCCCACCCCACCCCGCCCAGGCCTCTCTCCTACAGCAGCTTCAGGTCCCGCTTGGGGTAGGGGGGCCACATCTCTCACCTGGCTGGGTCACGGGCCCCCACCCCCTCACAGCCCCCCTGTCCTCCCCAGTCTGAGGACCTTGGCACCTGCGCCCAGTTCGAGAGCAGCCGGCAGACCCGGAGCGTGATGCCCAGCGCCAGCTGCGTGTTCCCCACCTTCACACTTCGCAAGCCGTCCTCGGAGACCGACATCGAGAACTGGGCCTCCAAGCACTTCAACAAACACACACAGGGCCTCTTCCGGCGGAAGGTGTCCATTGCCAACATGCTGGCGTGGAGCAGCGAGTCCATCAAGAAGCCCATGATCGTGACCAGCGACCGCCACGTGAAGAAGGAGGCCTGTGAGGTCTTCAAGCTGATCCAGATGTACATGGGCGACCGGCGCGCCAAGGCCGACCCGCTGCACGTGGCCCTGGAGATCGCCACCAAGGGCTGGAGCGTGCAGGGCCTGCGGGACGAGCTCTACATCCAGCTGTGCCGGCAGACCACCGAGAACTTCCGCCTCGAGAGCCTGGCCCGCGGCTGGGAGCTCATGGCCATCTGCCTGGCCTTCTTCCCGCCCACGCCCAAGTTCCACTCCTACCTGGAGGGCTACATCTACCGGCACATGGACCCCGTCAACGACACCAAAGGTAAGACCCAGACAGGACCCCTGGGCTCTGCCACCAGCTCAAGTACAGGCTGTGGCTAGAGCTTCCGTCTGCGCTGGGTGGCACCTGGCAGCAGCAGGTACACGAACACAGCATTTCCCGGAGGCGCACATCCTTGGCCTCCACTGGGATGCGGGGTCCTCAGGCAGCCCCTTCTCAGCACTGAGGCCCTGAGAAGAGCCACAGGCAATTGTGGCACAGGGTCCCTCCCTGGCCACGGGCTGACAGGTGGGGGTCTGCTTGAGGACCCATGTCTCCGCCAGCTGGCACCCACTCCACTCTGAGGCTACCGTCCTGGTCACCCTGCCTGACGAGGGTAGGGAGGCCAGTCAGCCTGTGTGCACTTAGAGCGTTTGCCCTGGCCACTATGCCTTGTGGCCATCGCAGGGGGGCTTCTGATGGGCGCCCTGGCCCAGCGCTGGGTCTGAGGGGTCTGTGCCATAGGCTGTTGAGGTGCTGTGAGCTGAGCTGGCCTGAGCCGCCTCAGGCGTTCAGAGGTTGGGACCACCATGGACAGCAGCCTGCTGATGGCTGCTTGGGGTTCCTGAAGGCCATGCATCAGGTCTGTGTGGGCCCCGCTTGGCCTTCCTTGGGGAGGACTCTGGGCCACGGTCCTGCCAGCCCGGCGGTGCTTGCCTTGGGCTGGGCAGAGTGAGCATGGGGGTGGAGCTGCAGGCAGCGCCTGCCAGTGCAGCAGGCCGTCTGACACCCCATGTCCGTGTCTGTGAGTGTCTGCCGTGCCAAAGATTGCTCAGCGGGAGTGGCCATCCACGCTGGTCTAGCCAGGGCTTTGCCCCAGCCCAGGTGTGGGGGGCCGAGGCCTGTGCACACAGCGATGAGGGCTGCAGGGCAGTGGGGGGGCCCGGGGAAGGTGTGTGAAGCATAGGCACCATCCAGCACACCAGCCGTTTAGGGGCAGATCTTGGAAGCCATGAAATGTTTGCTCAGGCTTGCAGTTTTTGAAGCAGGATCACCGAACACTGCAGACGGGTCTCCCCAGGGGGCTCCCTGGACGAAGCGGGCAGCCTGGACCCGCCTCTGTCTTCTCAGACCTTCCCAGAAGCAGGTGGGCCCCCAGTGGCTTCATGGTTCACCTCAGCCTCTTCCAAAAAGGTCTTGAAACGTCCCTGCCGTGAGCTGGAGGTTTGGAAGTGTGTGTCAGCCGCTCAGCACACAGCCTTCGGGGGCCCCAGGAGTGCTTGCTGAGTGAAAGGTGAGTGAGCCGTGGACAGAGGCCAGAGGCTCCAGGCTGTGCCCCCTCTGGCTGGGGCGTCCATGAAGAGGCTCCAGGCTGTGCCCTCTGGCTGGGGCGTCCATGAAGAGGCTCCAGGCTGTGCGCCCTCTGGCTGGGGCGTCCATGAAGAGCTGGACGTTGCGGTTTTGCACGGAGGTTAGTGCACTTTCGCCCTAGTGTCTGTGCCATAGGAGCCAGACTGAGAGAACCGAGCTTCAGCCTGGCAGTCATGGTTTTGAGGCCCCGGTGGTCTCTGCCCACAGACCACGCTGGGTCTGTGTGGTCCCGCTAGCAGGGTTCTGTGTCTGTGGGATCTGGTCTTACATCTGTGGCACAGGGTTGCCCTCCAGCCAAAGCCCTGTCTCCAGCCCTGAGACCCACTCCTGGGTGGGCGTTTTCTGCCAGGCCCTGC
This sequence comes from Neophocaena asiaeorientalis asiaeorientalis, assembly GCF_003031525.2. Taxonomy (NCBI): domain Eukaryota; kingdom Metazoa; phylum Chordata; class Mammalia; order Artiodactyla; family Phocoenidae; genus Neophocaena; species Neophocaena asiaeorientalis. Next base: position 23,384,277 of record NW_020172779.1, on the reverse strand, counting down.
TCGTCACTGAGCCCAGAGGAGAGGCCTCGATCTTCCTCCCACTGGCCCCTGTCGAGAACATGGGTGCCGGCTGCCAGTCAGGAGGGCAGGCCCCATCAGCCCAGAAGGACCTAGCCTGTGCTTAGAAAAAGGAAATGCAGTCCATCCTGGGAGCACCAACGGGGGCAGAGCTGAGCTGGCTCCCGTGTGTGGGGCCTCACCCTGAACCACACTGCCTGCCTTGGCCTCAGAAGCTTTTGATTCATGTGCCAGCACGTGTTTCACATCTGCTGTGTGGTCACCACTCCGAGGGAACAAGGTACCGCACAGTGAACCCCAATTCACGTGACCCCACCCCCTGGCTTAGCCTCTGCTCGCACGTGGTCACACCTTTGTACCAGCCACCACCAGGTGACTCCACAGCCTTTCTGCCCTGAACTTGCCTAAGCGTGCTGTCAGCACAGGCATCACAGGGATGCTCCACAAAGAGCACACGAGAAGGCTGCAGACCCTGAGGGCTACATGTGCCTTCACAGCAAGACGCTGCCTTCCAGGTGAAGATGGCAGGACGATCACGTGCATTTACTTGCATTCCACCCTGAACTCACGATAAAAGAACAGTGAAGGAATTTTTTAAAGGCAGAAAAAGAAACCTCACAAGGAAATGTAAAATGCTGCAGCCACTATGGAAAACAGAATGGCAGTTTCTCAAAGGATTAAAAATAGAATTATCGTAGGACTCAGCAATTCCACTTGTGGGTATATACCCAAAATAATTGAAAGCAGGAGCATGAACAGATATTTGTACACCCATGTTCATAGCAGCATATTCACAATAGCCAAGAGGTAGAAAGCAGCCCAGGTGTCCATTGATGGATGAATAGATAAATAAAATGTCATCTGTACACATAATGGAATTGTTCAGCCTAATAGGGAAGGAACTTCTGGCACAGGCTACAACATAGCTGAATCCTGAAAACATTATGCTGAGTGAGATAAGGCAGACCCAAAAAGACAAATACTGCACGAATCAGATAAGTGTATGAGGTCCCTAGAGTAGTCGAGTTCCTGCAGAATGGTGGGTGCCATGGGTTACGGGGAGGGAGACATGGAGAGTTGTTTGATTCGTACAGACTTCCCATTTTGGGAGATGAAGAAGTGCTGGAGATGGATGGTGGTGACGATTGCACAGTAATATGAATGTAATTAATACCCTGAACTGTACAATTAAAGCCGGTTAAGATGGCAGATTTTATGTTACGTATAATTTATCACAATAAAAAATACTGAAACCCACCAGGACAAAGAGAATGGAAGAGGAAGAGCAACCATGCTTTGGAAGCTGAAAAGCACATGGACAAGTGGCTGGAAACTGACTTGGCCAGCCAAGAAACGTGGATCCCAAGCAGGTGGTGGGGAAGCTGACGAGTCGAAGCAAGTAGCAAACCCTAAAAAGCGCAGGAGTGGGTGGAGCCAGCTTCCTCCAGCAGTGGTATGGAAGTGGGAGTGACCACGAAGCTGAAAACAAAAGGACTAGTTGAAGGTCTGTTTAGGAAGCAAAGCAGCTACAATGGAGTAGGCAAGGTTAAAGACTCTGCACCCAGAGCATCTGGACTCAGATCTCAGCCACTTTTTCAAAATAGGCCATACTCTGAGCCATAAAACAAGTCTCAATAAAGGTTAAAGAATGTGAGTCATAGGGTGGTCCAGTGGGTAAGACTGGTGGTCCAGTGGGTAAGACTCCACACTCCCAATGCAGGGGGTGCGGGTTTGATCCCTGGTCAGGGAAGTAGAACCCACACGCATGCCGCAACTAAGAGTCCACGTGCCGTGACTAAGAAGTCCGCGTGCCGCAACTAAGACCCGGCACAGACAAAATAAATACTAAAAAAAAAAAAAAA